>NC_092859.1:65646556-65671031 GCF_032062135.1 Pyxicephalus adspersus
GGTTAAAATATAAGTAAAAAATAGGACAAGGATTTAATTTAAAATTATTTTATTAATGTGTGTGTTTGTGTAATTTAACTTTTTTTTTTTTTTTTTACAGGTTATCCCAATGACAGGATAATTTCCGGGGTTGCAATGAACCTGGAAATCCTCCTGACAGTGAGGGATTGCAGGGCACTAGGGGTTAAAAGAGGACTAGCCTCTCCATTCACCCCTAGTGCTCTGGCTGAGGTTTTANATTTCTCAGCCATTCAGCACTAGAGATGAATGAGGGGACTTGTGCCCATTCATCCCTAGTGCTCTGTGATTAGCTGAGAAAAAGGAAATCCTGATGACAGCTCAAGCATCATCAGGATTTCCCTTTCCTCAGCCAATCAGGGAGCAGAGCAATCAGCAGAACTTTACTATGCTGACAGCTCTGCTCCCTTGATCGCTCCACGATCAGTGGAGCAGGGCTGTCAGCATAGTAATGCTCCGCTGATTGCTCTGCTCCCTGAGTTGCTGAGGAAAGGGAAATCCTGATGATGCCTTTGCTGTCATCAGGCTTTCCCTTTCCTCAGGGAGCAGAGTTGCTGAGGAAAGGGAAATTCTGATGATGCCTTTGCTGTCATCAGGCTTTCCCTTTCCTCAGGGAGCAGAGCAATCAGCGGAGCTTAACTATGCTGACAGCTCTGCTCCACTGATCGTGGAGCGATCAAGGGAGCAGAGCTGTCAGCATAGTAAAGTTCTGCTGATTGCTCTGCTCCCTGATTGGCTGAGGAAAGGTAAAAACCTGATGATGCTTGAGCTGTCATCAGGGTTGCCTATTCCTCAGCCAATCACAGAGCAGTAGAGGTATGAATGGAGATAGTATCTCCATTCAACCTCTATTGCCCCCGTATTGCCTGCGGTTACAGCTAATTGAAGGCACCTGCTTTCAATTAGCTGTGACCGCAAAGTTCCCACGGTCCAGGAATTCCACAATGACATTATGATTCATAATGTCATTGTCCGATAACCTGAAAAAAATAAAAAGAACCAGTTTAAAATGAAAAACACATATACGAAATAAATAATTTAAAAAAAAAAAAATTTTTTTTCTTTTTCCTCCCGAATTTTTGCTGTCGAATCCCGTGTTTTTCGGGTTGGGTCTACCCGAATTCGAACAGCCATATTCGGGTCGAATATAGGGAAAACCCGAATTCGAACACCAACACTACTCTTGGGATCTTCCAAAGGAAGCTAAAGGGTCATTGAGAAATTAAAGATATGTGCCTTTCAAGTAGATGATCACTGACACCAATCATCTCTATGGATATATGTAGGGGGTTGAATCCTGCCCACTGACCAGCAATGCAATGTGTAGTAAATGTATTAGGCATTCCTTATGATTTAAAGGTTATTTCAGGGGTTCCCCATATTAAAAATGATCAGAAAGGTTGCTCTATCCTCAAGTGCTTACCCAACCCTAGCTAATCCTAATGAAAAGCATAAACCATTGAATACATTAGAGCCCACTTTCATTTTGCTTGGACGTATGTGTTTGCCTCTAGAGCTAGCTAAAATTATACCAGGAGACCAACTGCCCCCTAACCTCAACCACAGCCATTTGTGTAAATAAGTATTCAAAAAGAAAACAACCTACAGGCCATCTAAGTTCTGTAAAAACCTAGAAAAGTTCTTATTTTACTTCTCATGTACCAAGTTTGATTTGTATTCATTTATTTTATTGACATTGGCACACATACTGTATATATTTTTTATTAAATGTTATTGTTTTTTCAATCCCTAATAAGAGCAATTTTAGGAATAAATAGTCTGTCATTTGTACAAAGGAACTAAGGTTTACTGTGTACCCAATTAAGGTAGGAACACATGGTAGTGAAGTCATGATAGTAAAATTTAATTGACATCAAAGATATTTTCACAGCAATGAAATCATATTCATCTGCAAATTTTATATTTTGTGTTTAAAATGTAGCTTTGGTGACATTCAACAGATTCAAGGAAAATGATCCTATTTTTTTTTTTATAGAAGTAGTAACATTTTCAGTTATCACCAAACCTGACTCAATTGCTAGGGAATTCTCCCTGAAAATCTTTCATAAAACCAGGATGATCAATGCCCTGTGTCCCATGCTGAACTGGCCCCACCTGTAAAGCTCTGTACAGACATGAGATGATTGTCGCTGGAAATGATAGTTCATAAAGATTTACAGTACCAGAAGAAAAAAACAAGCTGTGTACACATTGTGCTGTTCTGTTCAGTGAATGGGGAAGGGGGGGGGGATTAACGAGAAGCACCCGAATGTGCTCTCCTCTATAAGAGTGAACAGTGGTTGTTTCCAATCAGTTGTTCATAGCAGAGTAATGAACGCCTTTGGAGGGTGAACACTCATACTTATCTCTGATCTCTTCTGGGCATCTACCATTAAAAATTCCCTCCCCCCACCTAGACCCTGGACCTATCCTCAGATTTCAAAAAACACAGTAGACTTTGCACTTTACACTTTTTCCTCTGACCGCTTTAGCCACTAGTCTGCCAGAAGCAGCAAAACAAAACAAAACTGCATCACAGAACTTATAAAAAAGGAAATTTTGGGATAAAATTAAAACTATACAGATATTTGAAAAAAAATTCCAAAATGAGTGCATCAAGGATTTAAGATGCTCTGTGCAACCCAAATGGGTCTTCTTGTCTACCGTATACTTAGCCATTTTTTTTGCTCTGCCTGACATATTCCAACCCTTGCGTGCCTTTTGTTGTGTGTACCACCTATGCTTTCCCCATGATCCATTATCTTGTTTTTGTAATCTACTACTATCAAAGTTGGTGTAATTAGACTCTAATTAAAAGGTAAAAGGTTTTCATAGTTTTTGCATTCAAAACCTAGGATGATATTTCAGTAGGTATATGAGAAAAAAAGTAACATTACATTCTGCTACCTTCGCCAGGACCCCATTTAGTTCTAATTTGGCTCTGGTACTAACTACCCTATAAAAAGTTCTAATAAAAAGGTGTACTGCTTGCATCCCCATGATGTAGGAGTGAATTGATTGTATTGTGTGCAATAAATCCTCCTGTACAGGAAACATTTGTATCTTAACTGCTGTGGTGTGGGTTGATGGGAAGATAAATAGTTCAAATGTCTGGAAATGACTAACAACTGAGGCTGACATGACTCTGATAAGACCATGCTGTGTAGTGATGCACAGAACTGGAAAGGGTTTAAATGAATCAGAGAACATAAGGTATGTGTAGCTCATGGAAGATCTGTATACATACCATATGTACAAAGTAATGCAGCCCAGGGTTTACTGATTCTGTCTACCCAAGTATACATATATGCAGCATCAAACACACATGAAATCAAATGACCTTTCATTTATTTGTGTTTGATAGATGTAATATCTGTTTTAGAAAATTGCAGTTTGACAAGTTTGTAATATATCTCTCACAGAAAGATAGCAGCAGAGAATTTAAAGAGGAAGAACAGCTGACATTCGCTGATAACTATGTATACCATATCCCTTCTGGAATTTTTAGAATCCAGAGCTGACATTTACACTAAAAAATAAGAAGAGACCATTTGCTGGATCCAGGATAAATACAATGGGGAAAGCTACTTAGACTAATTTAATCAGTGCATCAATGGGATTGATTTCCTAAATGAATATAGGTTGTTCACTTAGCAAAGTATTAGCTTAGTGATCAAGGAAACATATTGCTTCAATTCAATCATGCAAACAAATGTCATTTTTTACAATGTAATAATTACTTTATATTCTCTTACAATGCATGGGATATTCTTCACACAGTGAATTTTCACCAAACTAACTGAGCTAAATTGAATCTTCCTTACAAGGTGAAAGAAAAACAATTTAAAGTTAACAGCCTAAACTCTTAATCAACCACAATAATTTGCATTCAGTAGACTGTGATTGGTTGATGCAGTTACTGGTATTTAGTGTTGCTTTTCAAATGCAAAACCCTGGGACAACAAGCTTGGTGCACCAAACAGGCTGTATGATGTTTTCCAACACATATGCTTTTACATGGTCATGGAGGACATTATTCATATGGCCTGGGATGAACATCCCATAGACTTTAATGTAGCTACTCTGAAAATCCCCCTTATGTGTTGAGAAACACTTGCATTACTGTGCAATGTTGCATTCCTAACTGCACAGTATCCACCAAGCTGGAGCCATCTACAGATGGGGGTGTTTATTTTAATTTATTACCTGTGCTCATTGCTCTTTGAATATTCCAGATTTCTGTTTGGCTTAAGGTTTGGACCGGTTTTCTGTGAATAACTTGCCCTAACTCCCCCAGAGAGAGCATCAGGATCAACTAGCTTCCCCTGCCTGCAGTGGATAGTATCCTTGACCTCCAATGGTCAAGCACCATTAGAATGCTAATTTTTATTGTTTTAATTGTGAACTATTTTCTACTGGTATGCATCCCTTTGAACTTTTACTATATTTATTTGTTATAAAGCCTATCCAATATATAGTGAATAGCCTTTATAACAAACATATTAAGAACAGCTGATAAAAAGCAGTAATTTCTTGAATACTATTATTTCCTTATACCTTATGTATTGCAGATATTTCTCTATAGTGTATACATAAAGTCTGTATGCAGTACACTATATTACATAATATTACATGATTACTTTTTATAAATAAAGAGCTACAAATCCTGTTGATATATTTGTTAAACAACATATGAGGGGGCAGGTATGTATATTGACATTAACAGTTTTGAGCTACAAATACAAGTGCATTTTTTGTGTTAGAGTAGAGATCTATGACAGCTAAACAAGACCAAGTAATTTGCTTGGTCTCAAGCTAGTTGAGCTACAAATACAAGTGCATTTTTTGTATTAGAGTATAGATCTATGACAGCTAAACAAGACCAAGTAATTTGCTTGGCAACCTCCATTCAGTATCCACTTAAAATCAGTTACGTATAGACTTATCTCACCAGATGTAAGAAACCTTTGATGCCTGTAGAGTTCCCATATGGCTGCAGCAGATATTGACAAAAAAGACAAACTAAAACTGCTTTCGACTTGAACACATGTAGTAAATTGATATAATTGATAGTAAATTGGAAATTGATAAAATGTCAAACTTTTTGAAATATTTTAAAAATAATCCATTTTTACTTTTTTTTTTTTTTTTACAAATTTTACAAAATCTGTCTTCAGTGCTGCCACCTGTCTAAATCAAGCTGAAAAAAAGGTTGACATTCAAAAATCCTGGAACCTCCGGACCTGAGGAGTGAAAATACAACTGTTTCTGCAGAACAGCGACATGAATATATTAGTGGCCAAACAGTGTACTGCAGTCCCTATATTGTAAATGCGATCCGAAACTCATGTCGGGAAACTGAAAGTTCCGGATTATCGATGGCCGGATTTTTGATTGTCAACCTGTACAAAGAAATAAAGTCCTGGCTGCAGATTAGCCCTGCCCAATGATTGAAACCATTCAGAGAACAAAGAGATCATGTTACCTGGCTGAAATAAAAAGGGTATTTTAAAAAATGTTATTGTTATATATTGCTAATATATGTAGATGAGTTGCTTAGTGTGGGTATAGACAACCAGTGTGGCTAGAGGGGTGTTAACGTGCTAAGATACACTTTAAAGCGTAACTAAACATGCATGACTCACCTATCCACTTTCCCTAGCATGAGGGCACCACCATCTTCCTTTACTTCCTGGGATGATATAACTCCCACGCATTTGGCAGAAGTCCATTTATTCTCAGCACACACAAAGGAAGCTGAGATTGCCAGGTTTCCCCTGGTAACCAAAGCTGATGCTGCACATGGACAGCTCAGCTTTGTCGCCAGATTTAGTTTCACTTTCACAATTATAACTTTCTTGGAAATGGCTACAGAGTAGTGAACAAAACTGACATTTTGCAAGCAAGTGATTTCACCCTCCTTTTAATAATGTATTGGAAAATAATAACCTATATAATCTAACAAAATCTAGAAAAATATGATTAATTAGAACCATACATTGCCTAAAAAATACAGGCATTTTGGACAACTTTAAGATGCTGAAAAATATAAATTTCTATAGCTAGACCCACAAATATAATTTAAGATCATCTAACATGAAATTCTAACATCTAATTCAACACCAGTATAATGTGCTAAGGAAGAAATAGAAAAAGCACAGATAGAAAAATCAGCAAAAAGTGGAAGTGTTTTAATCATGGGAGATTTCAACTACCCTGACATTGACTGGAGTAATGACCATACAGGAACAGCAAAAGGGAGGAAATTTGTGAATTTAATACAAGATAATTTTATGGTACAGTTTATAGAAGCCTCAACTGGAAATTACACTCTGCTGGACCTAGTTCTTTCTAACAATGCAGAGCTTATAACAAATGTGCATATGTAGGAGAATCTGGTCAGCAGTGACCATAATAAGATTTCATTTAATGTAGGCTGTAAAAAGGAAGCAAAAACAGGAAAGATAAAAAACATTTAATTTTAAGAGTACAAATTTTCCATTATTAAGGACGGCTCTCTGTGACTTGGACTGGGAGACAATATTGTCCTCAAAGAACACAGAACAGAAATGGGAATGTTTCAAGTCTGTTCTACAAAAGAAAACTGAAAAATATATTCAAATGGGTAATAAGATTGAGAGGCTAAAATTAAAACCTATGTAGCTCACGGCTGTTAAAAAGCCACGAGGAACAAGAAAAGGGCATTCCAAAATTTTAAAAGTGAAGGATCACCTTCATCATTTGAAACCATTTAAAGAATATAACAAAAGATGTAAAAAGGAGATAAAATGTGCAAAACTTCAAAATGAAAGACAGATAACAAAGGAAAATAAGGCAAACCCCCTCAAATTTTTTAAATATATTAATAGCAAAAAGATCAGATCTGAGTAGGTTGGCCCCTTAAAGGATGTTGCTGGGTTGGTAACTGGGGATATAGACAAGGCAGATTTGCTAAACACTTTTTAAGCTCTGTGTACACAAAGGAAAATGGCAGAGCTCAAGTCCAAATTCATAATAGCAATGTCATTGCCTTAAATGAGTCACAATGGTTCAGAATTGATATGACTAAGAAACAGCTGATAAAAATTAAGGTTGACAAAGCACCAGGACCTGATTGATTACATCCTCATGTCCTCAAAGAGCTCAGCTCAGGTATTTCAATGCCACTATTTCTAATTTTTAGATAGTCTTTAGTCACTGGCAAGGTACCGATGGATTGGCATAAGGCCAATGTGGTTCCTGTCTTCAAAAAGGGAGCAAAGTCATTAACAGGTAACTACAAACCCATAGTTTAACGTCCATAGTTGGAAAGGTCTTAGAGAGTTTGATAAAGAACCACATAGAGGAGTTTCTGCTAGAAAATAATAATATAAGTGATAGTCAACATGGCTTCAAGACAGACAGAAGTTGTCAAACAAATTTACTCACTTTTTATGAGGAAGTAAGTAAACAGGTAGACAATGGAAAAGCAGTTGATATAGTGTATTTGGAATTTGCTAAAGCATTTGGCACTGTACCCCACAGACGGTTAATATGCAAATTAGGGCCAATAGGTTTAAAAAAGTCAACCTGTAAATGGATAGAGAACTGGCTTAAAGATGGCATCCAGAGAGTTGTAATTAATGATTCATACTCTGAATGGTCTAAGGTTTTTAGTGGTGTACCACAGGGTTCAGTGTTGGGACCTTTACTGTTTAACATTTTTATGCATGATATAGAGTTTGTTATTAAAAGTACCATTTTTGTGTTTGCAGATGACACCAAACTATACAGGTCCATACAGGATGTCTATAATCTACAAGCAGACCTGGATGTACTGTTTGATTGGGCAGCCAAGTGGCAAATGGCATTTAATATAGATAAATGTAAAATTATGCACATGGGAGCTAACAACATGCATGCTTCATACTGTCTAGGGGGAATACATTTGAGGGAGTCAGAAATGGAAAAGGACCTGGGAGTTCTGGTAGATCATAGACTTAATACCAGCATGCAATGCCAAGCTGCAATATCTAAAGCTAGCAAAGTACTTTCTTGTATTAAAAGAGGAATAGACTGCAGAGATGGAGACATAATCTGGCCCCTGTATAAAGCATTGGTCAGACCACATCTGAAATATGCAGTCCAGTTTTGGTCACCAGTTCACAAAAAGGACATTGTTGAATTGGAGAGAGTGCAGAGAAGGGCAACTAAACTAATGAAAGGAATGGAGGAGCTCAGCTATGAGGAGAGATTAGCTGAACTGAATCTATTCTCCCTTGAGAAGAGATGTTAAAGGGGGATATGATCACCCTGTATACATAAATAAACGGTCCATATAAAGAACTCTCTTCCCCATTATTCAGTTTGAGATCATTACAAAGAACAATAGAACGCTCTTTGTGTCTGGAAGAAAAGAAGTTTAAACTAGGGATAAGGAAGGGATTCTTCACTGTAAGGTCTGTGAAAATGTGGAATCAGCTCCCTCAGGAAGTTTCAGCAACTACTATAGATTGTTTGAAGAGAAAGCTGGATGTTTTTTCTAGAAGCACAGAATATAACTGGGTATTAAGGCTTTAAAGTAAAAATAACAGTGACTGTTGATCCAGGGAGCATCCGATTACCTCATTGAATCAGGAAGGAATTTTTTTCCTCTGTTGAAGCAAATTGTACCAGGGTTTTTTTTTGCCCTCCTCTGGACGAATTATGTCTTATAGGGTTTTATATCTGGGATATGTTTATTTCCCTAGTGGTTGAATTTGATGGACTTATGTCTTTCTTCAACCTAACCTACTATGTAACTACCGGTATGTAACTATAATTACTAGTTTCCATATTTGCTAATGTTAATGTCTTTAGCTAAAGGGAAAAGATGTCTCATGTCTGTATGTACCTCTAAACATTTATGAACACTGCTAAAAGTTTGCCCAACTGGGATTGTAAAAAAAACCTCTGACACAGGTAAAACTGCATATCATTGTAAGGTCCATGTTAAAAGCATATATTACAGTTTATTCAAGTACCACATGCTGTTCCAACAATTCCATTCAAAATATAAAGGTGCCTTGAATGAATTGAATGAAATCTGCCTGAGTGTACCTTTACCTTAATCCAACTTGCCCCTCTACCTTCTGTCACAGAAGCTAGAAAGGTGGAAAATACTTATACTCACCAGAAGAATAAACAGGCTTCCAGTTTGTGTCCATGCCTTCCCTAAAAGCACCATTCACATTAACCCTACCTTCTGACATATACAACACTTTCGAAATCATTATTATTTTTCTTCATTCAGCATATTAAAGTTTTAAGTACAGCAAGTCAACCCATTCATTTTAATATTCTTGAAGTAGCATGACATTATTATATGTTAAACTTTTTTTTAGTTTGAAAATCTTTCTATTCACTGAGGGTTTCTGGTAATTTTCTTTCCCAGAAATATCTTCCTTTGATTTCAACATGTAAATGAAAAAAGGGAATGTGTTTCAAGAAAAAGACAATGCTGTTTCATAAATGTTTTAGATCTCATAGACTTTATTTTGTAATGACTTGCAATGTTTTTACTCCCAACAGGAATGTTGAGATTACATTACTGAGATGGATATGCTTGTAATATTGAAATGCTTTTTGTGAAAGAAAAATCAATGCAATATTAACAGTCAAAGATTTACAGTGCTATAAAGACCTTCAGGCAGACCAAAAGGAAGACCATTCAGGCAAGGAAGAGCAGACAGGCAATTGATTATTATTTGACTGTATGCCCACTGGGATTTTCTTTCAGGTGCTCTTAACATGCAGTTCTATAAGCTCTAGCAGTGTTCAGAAACAAGGAGCTCGCTTTTCACATTGATTGTTACTGAGAATACGAAGCATCCCTTCACTCTTCTGTATCATGCAAATATTGTAGAATTTCTGAACTTAATGGAATATTCCCCCCGACTGTTTGTGTTTTTTTAAACAGTGTTTATTGACATTTTAAAAAATGTGATAGTAGGATGCTACATACAATAAATTTTATGGCTATTCACATGAAAAACTAAACATGATTTATTTTTTAATAGAGGGTTCGAAAATGAATGAATTATTATTTAACATTTGTTCTCATGTAACCTAATAGCTTATTGATTGAATAAAAAAAATAAAAAAAAGTTCTGTAAAGCAATGTTTAGATGTCCGTCACTCCTCCTTCATAAAGTCAATAAATCCTTACTTTTGACACACCTAAATGCTCATTGGTAAACCTTGGTAATGAATATGACCACTTGCTTGAATCATTTTAAATAAACAACCAATTAACATGTTGATTGTAATCCTTGCTTATTAATTTTCCATCATCAGTTTAAATTGCTCACATTTGTGACATATTTACTTTGAAAAAAACAAAAAATAAGTAAATCTATAAATACTAAAAATGTATTTACTTTTTTTAAAAAAAAGCCTGATGCTAAATCTTGAGTTTGAGCAAACAATAAACATAATCCTATGAATTTAGAGAAACTATGAGTTATAACACCAACCAGCCTGCCTTGCCTTAAACAGATGGCAATGGGGGTAAAGACATTTGACCCTTGGGAAACCTCAGGCACTCTTTGTTTATTCAGTTTTTTTCACTATTGTTGATGTGCTTATTGTATTGTTTGGTCACAATGTGTTTAGCATTAGTGAATGGATCGTTTAACCTCCTGGGCGTTACATTGATGTCTAGATTTCTGTACCAAAAGCGGTACACTGTTTTTCATGAAATTTTTTTTTTTTAACTTGTAAACCTGTAACTTACAGAAATATGTCCGAACAGGGTTCTAGTAGATATCATGAATATAAAAAAAGTTTGAAACACACAATCGTAAAAAAAAAAAAAAAATTACTTTTAATAAAATTAAATAAAAGACACAAAAATCAGCTTAAACAAGAATACATGAATAAATGAAAAATACTGAAAATGCGATAATTCGGTATACTGTATAGTAATATATTTTTCTAAAACACCTCCCTAGTGTCCAACAGTCCAACGTCACATACCTATGGACAAAACCACATAAATATATTTTGTATTATTTTGTATTGGATTGGATACAGGACTTTGTATTGAATCCAATACAAAATATTTGAATTTCCCGCTACGACCCCCATCGACGGGCGCACGCACGGACATCATCGGGAATCGCCGAGGGACGCGTACGTGAACGCTGGGTGTTCTAATTCTTTCCAAACTTCCATGCAAAAAGTGTTAATTTTTTTGCATGGAAATTTATTTTAGATTGTAGGCTATAATTCACCGAATTACTCAATAATTACTTATAATTCACCGAATTACCGCATAACTCACTGAAATATGTCCAAAGTTTTATAAATTTAATAATAAAATTTTTTTTATAAAACATAAAAAAATCTTTAAAAAAAATCTTTAAAAAAAAGTTTAAAAAAAAAAATTAGTGTATAATGTAATGTATCTGTACAGTAGCTTATATATTATATAAATAATACAATTATTTATATATTATATAAGGATTTCTTTGTATTGGACTCAATACAGCTTTTTTGTATTGAGTTCAATGCAAAGGATTTTGAATTTCCCGCCCCGCCTCCCGCCCTTACCGACGCATGCAGCGATGTCACCGGGAAACCCCGGTGATCGTCACTGCACTCGCCGGATGAAGAAAGAAGACAGAAGACGTGTCCGGAGGAGCTGCAGGGAGAAGGTGAGTATTTTTTTTTAACGATTGACGCTGGAACAGAACGGATCATCGCAGCGGGGACCAGGTAAGTGATGGAATTTAAATAGTGAGAAAAGTTCGGGTTTATCGATTTTTGCAAAATCGATAAACCCGCGCCAAGGTCGGGTTTACTGGTCGGGTGGTTAATATTATTGGCTTTGGTGTTTACCCTCAAATTGATGGATATGAGAAACTTATGTGAGTTGAACTGAGATGCCTTTCTTTCTTTGCAATTTATGACTTTTTTTTCTACCCTGTGTGCTCCTCCTCACAAGCATCACCTGTTAAGAATTAAGTATTCAAAAAAATTAATTGTGCAGTGATTTGGTGTAATTATCCAATAAATATTGTCTGGTTCTTTTAGGGCAGGGTAGGCAACCCTCGGCTTTGGAGCCGCATGTGGCTCTTCAGCCTCCTTGTTGTGACTCCCTTTGGCCTTGACAAAAGAAAAAAAGAAAAAAAAAAGAATAACGATTATTTACTATGGCCGGCGTTGACACTTCCGCCGGTGGGGTAAGGGGACACTCCCTTTCTTCCGTATGCATTGAGAGTTCCTTGCTAATAGGAGTCCTGTGTCCCACGTGTTCCCGGGTGCTTACCAGGAAACAAACATCAAGGAGCATATTAGCGCCAAGTGGAACAGATGCATTTAAGGTCACCTGCTCATTGAGTAAAGATGCACGGCTCTTAAACTAAGAGAGCCAGGAGCTCATGATGGGAACAAACATTTTAAAAGTAAGTTTTCATCATCATCATGCTTTCATTGAGTTTTTGAATGTCTTTAGGTATAGAGGTATTTGATCATGCACTCCAATTTAATTACTTAATATCTGAATTTGAATAGATATCCTCATGAATTTAATTTAAAAAAAATGTAATTTGCCATTATGGATTTTTCAGTTATATACCAACCAATCATATATTAATCATCTGATAAATTATGCATTGATCTTGTTGAATCATGATAAACATACATTTAAATAATTAAGTATATTATCATATGATTTGGATTAATATGATCATGATCACAATTTTATTTAAATAATTGATAATAAAATAAGACAAACTATCCCACTTAAGTAAAGCTCTTGCATTCAATCAAAACCATTGTTTTATTTCTATAAATGCTTTCCAAATTTTGAAAGCATTTAAGGATTTATCAAATTGTCTACTTTGTCTACAAAAAGGCCTGCATAGTTCAGTGTTTAATTTATTTCAAAGTATGCCTACACATGCACACTGCACTTCTGTTTGTTGTATTCTATTGTAACAGGTAAAATTAAAAAAAGATTAAAACTTTTGAAAGTTTATAAGCTGTGTTATGTTTTGCAGAGCCAGACTATTTTTCTTTAGTGGAAGAGGGGGCAAAATGGTTCTTTTGATAGTAAAGGTTGCTGACCCCTGTCTTCAAACGTTCCATCAGAGATGAGCCAGTAGATCCTAATTAAGAAGATTTATTTTTTTATTGTTGCAACTGAAAAAATCAAATGCTTATCAGTTAAAGCACAGTGATTCTAACTAAAACAAGGACATGCATCAATCTTTATAGGCATACAGAATCACTCCTGTATAGAAGGGCTTAAAACGTTACCTAGTTGCTATTAGGCAGATTGTCCAATACTGTATTCTCAGAGGTCCATAAAGGAAAAATATGTGTTCAGAAAACAGTTATTTGGGTTGATAAAGCATGTGTCTAACTCTTTTGGTACAAAAATGACTGTCCTCCATCCTTGATTGTTGTTTAAACTGGTTTTAACCGCAAGGGTCTCTTATCAGCCTTCAATACCATATTGTGTTCAGCTTTCAGGGTCATCCCGCGGATTCTGTTTCAGGTGCTGCTCTCTGCAAACAATCAAACAATGCAGTAACTATTCATATAAGCAGAGTATATTTTAATATCCATATAACCATCCCCTATATATTTATCTCAATATAAGTTCCATGTGTACACCTTGTAGTCAAAGGGGTCCGAAAATAAGTAATTTTTTTTACTAAATTTAAAAATAAAATGTCCCCAAAGTTGTGCCACCAATAACTACACAGTTGGCATTATTGGTTTTGTATGTAGTAAATGTTACCTCTTATCAGTTTTTTTAAATAAATTACTTGTATAGTGGCAACATTCTTTCTATTGCTTTAAAGGAAAAAATAGCTGCAGGTTTCAGCTTGCACTAGAGACGGGGAGCCTGATTCATCAAGCCAAATTGGAAGCTCCCTCCACGTGTAATCACGATCCGGAATCGGATGCAAAAAACCTTATTATCAACCGAATTTCGGCCGACGAGAATACGGTGGCGTATTCTCCTGGCAGTTATCAACTGAAATAATTGCTCGCTCTGAACCACGCATCTCCGACAGCTCAACACTGGTGAGGTTGTATTTAAAGTCAATGTTCCCCTAAAAAATCATTTTTTCTAATGGCACACAGCTTTCACTTAGACCTAAATAAAAATGTTTGGGCTGTTCAAATGTTTCAAACATATATATTAGCTGAGAAAAACGCGTATTTTTAAATGACCCAATATTTTCAGGTTAAGAAAGACTTAACTGATTTCAGCTCTTTACATAGGCACCTATCTAAAGTATTATAAATACATGTATAGATATCTATGATATATATAGAAATACATATAATTATAGTCTAAAAATCTGAAAAGAGATATATATTTATAAATATATATGTATTTTTATATCTTTATACTATATTTGTATGTATATATATATATATATATATATATTTAAAAACGCATGTAAACGTTTCTTCAACATTTATATGTGTTTTTTTGCACTTTTACAAGCGTTTTTTTAATCGATGGAAGCTTCATTGAATGCTTTTTGTGAAAGCTTCCATTGAAAACAATGTGGTATTTTAAAAGTGTTTTTAGCAGGATTTTGGAATCTGGAAGCCCCCTTTATTAGGAAGACTCTCAGATCTCCACCACCTCACCCTGGGGAATGAGTACAGGGGTACAATAAACCCAATACTCATTTCCTGAAAGAATAAAAATTGGTGTAAAAAAATTAGACAAGGCTTTTATGTTAAAATAATTTATTTTATGTGTGTGATTAGTGTAACTTTTCTACTTTTACTTTTTGACAGATTTGCCCACAATAACAGTATGATTCTAACAGCTGCATTCATTCATGCACAAAGCTGTGAGCCTACTGACAGTGTGGGATCTCCAGGGGCTCGGGGTTACATGAGGACAAGTCTCCCCATTCAGCTCTAGTGATGAATGGATAAACAGGGGAAACCCTGATGACGGCTCAAGCATCATCAGGTATCCCCTTTGCTCAGCCAATCAGCACTAGAGCTGAATGGGGTGACTTGTCCTCATGTAACCCCTAGTGCCTGGGGATCCAACACTGAGAGTTGTCCCACGGCTGTGCTTATGAATTAATGTAGCTGTGAGAATCATCCTGTCAGTGTGGGATAACCTGTACAAATTAAAAGTTAAAAAGTTACACTTATCACACACACATTAAATAAAATCATTTAACATTAAATCCTCCTCTACTTTTTATTTTTTGTTTTTTCTTGAATAGCTGTTTACAGGTGTTCCTTGATACATATATTATAACATCTTTGGCAACAATCCTTTTTTCAAATATTTAATATCTATAAAGCCAAACTAGAATAAAAATTTGAATCAGATCGCAAATGCCTGGTGACATTTTTTTGACATTCATACTATTGTGTAATGACATATTATAAAGTGCTAATTAATATATATACAGCTTGATCTAAATTAGTTTGCAGTTTTGCAAGCAAACCAAAAAGTATAAAAACAGTGCAACAAATGTAACAATAAATGAATCAATTTATTTTATAATGTATAGATAAAGTATACATTATATATTTGAGTATAATGTAACATAAAAATGTAGCACTTACCCAAAAGAAGATGAGGCATTAAAGATTCAAATTGACCTGTAATGGACTGTAGATCCTCCTGAATCACGCAGCTGCAAACGAATTGCCTTAATTGGCATATTCTCCACCCCTATTGCTCAAGGCCAGTGTACTAGCACTTGGCTCTGTCTCCGACTCTGACTCGCGTAAATATGCCTCGTATATCGGCGGGTATATACGCGCAGCGAGCCTACGCCCACTTGCCTAATAAATCAGGGCCAGTATGTGCCACATTTATTGGATATTTACTCTAACATAGAGTTGAGTTTGAAATACTGGGCTATAAGTTCCAGAATCTTTAGTTGCAGGTAGTTAAACTGATCTGTTCTACCTCTTAATAAAAGCAGTGACATATACCAGTATTTATTACAGTGATAGTATTCAATTATGTTTTGGTCATCAAGACTGTTGAGACGATATCTGTTTTTAGAATACATCACTGCGTTCACTTTGTTCTGTGAAACACACTATATTTGAGCAGGATCATGACCATGGGCTGCCCTCCAGGCATCACATTTTAATTAATATCAGTGTTGTGATATCCTATTGATTAATTTTTGCTAATATTCCATATGAATTTAAATTTACATCTTCATTGTAAGATTTATCATGGACATATTAGACCCACTTTTTTCATATTACATATAAATGAAAATATAAAACAATGACTTTGAACTTGATATAAATGCTGTTACTAGAGAGTACACAAAAACAATTTTTATTCGTATTTTATTTTTATTTCGTATTATTAATGGAAACATTATAGAACATTCAACAAACCTGTAGCTAAACAAAGATGGGTGTGCTTGTCTATCGCTATCTGGAAGTTACATGGATAATTGTCAACACACATGGTACTACAAAACTGATCTCTGAATTTACTTTCAGGGAACATATTCTGAGCAGTATTAAAGTATTTTTTTTTTTTTGAAAAGTAACTAGTTATGCACATTTTAAATTTTACAAGCCTATTTTTTTTTAATTCCTATTTTTATAATGTGGAGCTACTACTAGGTGTTAGTTGACATCCTAAATGGGTAAACTCACAGATTCTGTTTAACAAATTTAAAATAGTCGGACAATAAGCTGCAATAAGGGAAAGTTTTGTCACCTAATTTATAATTCTCACAGTTGATGAAAACATTGATCAATAAACGGTTTGCAGAATACAACGATAAAACTCATACTTCCTGCTTATGCTATTTGTTTCTTTTTTTTTCATTTTACCATTTAAAACACATGGTAATTATTTGTCTATCTTATTCACTGAAAGTGACAATGACCTCATCATCTTGTTTGACTTCTCTGGCATTGTGGTGACCATGATTCATACATTCATACTTGATTGGAGGTAAAGCTTCAATCCCACAGCTGCCACTTATCTGATCACCTCTTCACTGATATTTCCCAACGCAACATGAAAGAAGAGATGATTTGCAGCGATAATATCAGCTGTAGACAGAACTCTTTAATATGTTTCAAAGGCTGGAAGATGTTTGACAAGGAAGGATTTGTGTGAAAGAGAAAAGACTGCTTAGCCTATATTTAAATGCAAATTCAGGAATAATACCAGGTAACTTGGTTGAACCTATATTCCTATTTGCCGAGAGGGCTGCTCTTTATCCAAAGCAATTTTTAAATGTATTTTTGTGTTTATTTTTAAGACCAGATTTATGGATTTATCGTTTTTAATAAACATCGACAGCCTACTTGAATATCAAAGAATGTAGGCATTAATGCTAAGGCAATACTTAATATTTTGACTGAAAAAAAGCATGTGGCATTCACACACTGCTATTTAAAACTCTAAAGTGCTGCCTCATCTGCTATTTTGTAGTTGCTAGGGTCTACATGCTTTTATAGTAAGTGTTTGCAATGGTAAGGGGAGAGAGGTGAACTGCATATCTACATTTAGAGATATTTTTATAACGTAAATCTACAGTCATCAAAATTACTGTGTTGTTATCTATGCTGGTATGAAAGCTGCAGTGTAAAAATCAGCCTACTTTTGCAATCTGTGTATCTCTGCTTCCTCTACCACTCCTGTTAAACCTAAATTCTACCCCACCAGTCACCAGAAGGGCAGGTCTGACATGAAAAAATGGTATGGTACACAACCCTCCTTTACCCTCTCCTCCCTTATCTGGCCACCCTATTTCACTTGCCTGGATAAAGGTTTGGCAAGAAGAGGCACCCACATACAACATGTACAGCTTTACAGAATCCCCTAAACTATTAATTTGTGTATTTTATTTTGTTGCCCTTTATGAGAAGACCCTTTCTCTGCTGAACATTATATTTTTTTTTCAAAAATGCATATCCCTTATATATTTGCCTATTAACCTCCTGTATACGTTAGATATTTCAGTGAATTAAAATTTGACAAAACAGCTCATTCTGTTTAGGCTAACTACACAGCTGTGTGTGCCTATTTTATTAAAAGTTTAACAATGATATCTAAAAGCAAAAGCTTTGAATAAAGTAAGGAAGATTTAGAAGCCCAATTAGGTTTTTAATTCTTAAAAAATAAAAAAATGGACATCATGCTGGCAGTTTTAGGACTATAGTAGAAGAGATATATATTATTCCACTGGCATTTAGAAGACACAAAAGTTCATTCTTAAGCTTGTTTTCTAGTGTTTTCATTTATTTTAATCAATAAAAAACTGACAAAAACCTTCCCTACTCAATGAAAAATTAAAGAATGTTTTCAGAGTCAAACCTGTAGCATGCCCTTAGTCTGTGCATCTTTACGCAGTTTTTGATAGACCTCACTAGCATTATATATACTGTACATTATGTCCTACCCTTTAGTGATATTAGGGCTACAGTTTTGGCAGAATCAGTTGCTGTTCAAATTCCATTAGTTGAGAACTGAATATTCCAGATGTACATTTAAATGTGTTAAGCAACTGTTAAGGTAAACAGCAGGTCCTCTTTGTATCTTACTAAGGGGCTCACATCGTGACCTTGTCAACTGCCTAAAAATGTAACCATTCACCACCCAAATGGAATAAATAGAACCTTTACCTAAATACTCACAGAAGGTTTTTTACAATCTTAAATAGTTTCATAAACAAGTTGAATCTATCCACAAGATATTAATGTGAGGGTCGTACAGAAAATATTTAACTAACTACATATACACATATATGCTCAGCGCACACAGGCTACAAGCTTATTCTAGACAAACCTCTTGGAGGTTTCTGCATTGTTGCCACCTTTGCAGCAACTTTCATGTTGCCTTACAAAACCAGTCTTTAGGAGTCCTATGCACCAACTATCTGGTATTTGTAAAAAACTAAAATTATTTACATTAGTACTTATCTGTTTAATAACATGTACTGGATGATTTCATTATGTTAATTACATGTATTTCCCAATGTTGGCTCAACTAACAATAATTTTTCTAAAATTATGATAGCTGTTATATTAGGAATATATATACTGTATATATTTATATATATATACATATATATATATTCTCTATAAAATTGTATATCCATGGCAACAAAACTGATCCTGTGGAGTTAACCTCGATTTTTACAGCTGAATACATTTCATGGTCTAACTGCCAATTGTTGTGGGAAAGAATAATTAAAGCAGGCCGTTCTTAAATGCTAAATTATGTATCTCAATAAAAAGATATTGAAAGCTGAATTATTCAAATACGCATATTGATCAATTAATTTCATGACTGCTGTAGCCCTTGTTAAATCTTAGAGACTTTTTTGGAGAAAATAATTTGTTAATTTACCAAAATTTGGCTTTTTTGTAATGCTACATGCATAAGACTTCATAAACCACATACCACATACACTACTCTGTATAAAAATATACCTCACAGCACTGACTTCAACCACTGGACTTAAAGGTACATGAACTTTTAAAGAACTTTGTATTTTCCTAAAATGTTGTTTGAAATTATTATTTACCCTACATGCATTTTTTTTCTGCTTTTTAGCTTTTTACAGTACATTTTTTCATAGAAAAGCGTAGTAAAAGGTTTCTTGTGGAGTTTCTACATATACCAGTACTTTTGTTGTCCATAGTACACATTGGGGTTAATTTACCAAATGTGTTTTAATGAAAATGTTAGCTTTTCTAATGGCTAAATTCATTTTTGGTGATGTATTTAGGATATTTGGCATTTCAAGCGTGTTTAACAGCAACACCACTCAGAAAGGAAAGGGTTTCCAAACTGTTCCTTATTTGGAGAGACTGTTCTTTTGGACCTATTCCTGTTTGTATTCCTTCTACAATACCGCCTTTGCTCAGGTTCAAAAATCTCTATGAATGAGTATTCTCTTTAAACACCTAAATGTGAAGCCTTTCTGTACAAAGGAGAGTATTGGAGTGTTTTTAAAAAGCTTGAGAAGGTAAATTGAGTACTAAAATATTGAGTGTTTCTTCCTTTATAGGTATTACTAAATTAAAAAAATTAAAGCAACAATACACACAAAACTTTTTAAACTTTTTTTTTTTAAGTTTTTAATGTACTTGTCATTGTTGCATAATTTAAAAATAGCATAGAAAATGAGGGGCTTTACAAGTTTCAGCGACTTTTTCTGGGTTCTCTCCTTGGCTGTGACATAAATTACCACTCCAGCTCAGATATCTTTATTTAAAGTTAGTTTATTGTGTACCCAATGGTATGGGAGAAGGATAGGGCAGCAGAGTTTTTGGTAGTCCAGATCATAGGTAAACATCAATGATGATGATCATTCTGATGATCCGAACTAAATTTATATCCTCTTCAGGAGATGGAAGAGATGCTTTTTCTCTGAGATGGATTCACCTTACACAGTGATAGACCTGAGTACTGAGTACTACTTTATAGAATATTTTTTTTTCACTGACACTACAATCAGCAGAAGTAATGCTTAGACTGGTCATTGGCACCCGTTAGCACAACCCTATGAAAATGTCTTGATTTTTAAAAACATAACATAACTGGTATTATTAGATAAGCGAAATAATAATAATATAGAAAAACTTTTTCCATACATGCAAACAATATACTAAACCATCAAAGTTTAAAAACACATTTAATAAAACCCAAAAACAAAACAATTAAGTCATTACAATTTACCTTTTCCTAAGATTTCTACACTTAGAAGACACATACAGGTCTTGGATGGTAGAGTAGATCATATTGAAAGGAAAATGGGAGAAATTACAACGGCTCATAACACAGGTCAATGTGTCATTTTCATTAGATATAATTTGAATGGGCTTTGTAGTATTTTTGATGCGGATTTCAAATCTGTGTTCAGTTTTTCTCTAGCATGTCTAGTTTTTGTGATGCAGCTAATTATATATTGTGTGAAATTCGTTATAAATAGGGATGAGCGAACACCTGGAAGTTCGGGTTCGCTAGGTTCAGCCAAACTTCAGGACCCAAACTTGACCCCGAACCCAAACCCTATTAAAATCTATCAGGACCTGAACTTTGGGGCACTAAAATGCCTGTAAAATAGTCATAGTAAGGGCTAGAGGGCTGCAAAAGGAAGCAAAATGGGGATAAGAGCAGGACAAATGCCCTACAAGCAAATGTGGATAGGGAAATGACATAAAATTACAAAGAATAGAAAAAAATTTAAAAAATATTATTCTTGAACTAGGAGGCGGAGGTCAAAGTGGAGTAGGAGGTTGAGGAGGCGGTGGAGGTGGCGGTGTAGGTAGAAGCGGTGGTGGAGGAGGAGGTTAGCCAAAATTTATTTTTTTCTTTCCTTTTTTTTTTTTTTTATAAATTTGGGAAGACCCCAAAACATTGGGAAATAGAAAAGAGAATGCAAAGAGAAAGTGCGCTGGAGTATAACAATGGCTAGGTGCAGCCAATAAACTTGTCTATTCAGCACAAGGTACGGACAAGTCCTGTGAATGTGCCTGGTTCATTTTAATGAACGTGAGCTTATCCACATTGGCTGTGGATAGGCGGCTGCACTTGTCTGTGATTACTCCACCTGCCGTGCTAAACACACGTTCGGACAATACACTGGTCACAGGGCAGGCCAGAACCTCCAAGGCGTAAAGGGCAAGCTCAGGCCATGTACCCAATTTGGAGACCCAGAAGTTGAATGGGGCAGACCCATCAGTCAGTACGTGTAGGCTTGTGCACACGTACTGTTCCACCATGTTGCTGAAATGCTGCCTCCTGCTAAGACGTTCTTGATCAGCTGGTGGTGCTGGTTGTTGTGGCGTGCTGACAAAGCTTTTACACATTTTGGCCATGCTAACCCTCCCTTCTGAGGTGCTGGTGGTGCCCCAGCTGCGTTGGCGACTTCTTCCTCCTCCTCTACCTTCCAGCGTAAGCTTGTAAGCGCGCATCTTCGGAACACGCTCCAGTCACGGAATTAAGGATGGCACGTTGTCCTTGTAGCGGGGATCCAGCAGGGTGGCCACCCAATAATCAGCACTGGTTAGAATGTGGGCAACTCGGCGGTCATTGCGCAGGCACTGTCGCTCATGTCGCTCATGTGTGCCAGGCTGCCCAGAGGCAACAACAAGCTGTCCTCTGTGAGAGGTGTATCGTCTGTATCCTCTGTATCCCCCCAGCCACGCGCCAGTGATGCCCATGAGCTGTTTTGGGTGCCACCCTGCTGTGAACACAGTTCCTCCTCATCATCATCCTCCTCCTCCCCATCCTCCAGAACTGTGCCCTGGCTGGACAGTTGTGTACATGGCCTCTGTTGGTGCAGGAACCCATCCTACGAGCCACTTGAGAATGACTGGCCTGATATGATCCCTCTTCCTCCTCCTCTTCCTCCCGTGCCAAATCCTCTTCCTCCTCAATTCCATCATCACCCGAAGTGTTTTTTCAAAGAGACATAGAAGTGGCATAGAAACGCTGAGGACAGCGTTATCGGCACTGACCATGTTGGTGGAGTACTCGAAACAGCGCAACACGGTACACACGT
The DNA here is from genome assembly GCF_032062135.1 of Pyxicephalus adspersus. NCBI lineage: Eukaryota > Metazoa > Chordata > Amphibia > Anura > Pyxicephalidae > Pyxicephalus > Pyxicephalus adspersus. The sequence goes on from NC_092859.1 coordinate 65,669,098, forward strand.
CCTGCATGGAGGCCCACTCGTTGGTGGTGAAGTGGTGCTGTTCTGCAGAGAGACTCACCTGTGCGTGCTGCAGCTGAAACTCCACTATCGCCTGCTGCTGCTCACACAGTCCCTCCAGCATGTGCAAGGTGGAGTTTCACCTTGTGGGTACGTCGCCTATGAGGCCGACAGCGGGAAGGCCGAAGTTAGGCTGCAGCGCAGACGGGTGAGCAGCAGCAGGGTGAGAACGCCGAAAGCGCGCACAGATGGCCCGCACTTTCTGCAGCAGCCCTGACAAATCAGGGTAATTTTTCAGGAACCTCTGCATTACCAAATTCAGCACATGCGCCAGGCAAGGGATGTGCATCAAACGGGCTAGGCCCAGAGCTGCTACGAGATTTCGCCCGCTATCGCACACCACCAGGCCGGGCTTGAGGCTCAGTGGCACCAACCACTCATCTGTCTGTTGTTTCATGCCCACCCACAGCTCCTGCGCAGTGTGGGGTTTTTCCCCCAAACACGATGAGTTTCAAAACAGCCTGCTGTTTCAAAACAGCCCACTGGATGAGGAGGTGGTAGAGGAGGAAGTGGAGTAGGAGGAGGCATCAAGGAGGCAAAGAGAAACAACCTGCAATCCTCGGTGGCGGAAGGACATGCGCCAAACTGCTATCCGCCTCAGGCCCAGCCGCCACTGCTTTTACCCAGTGTGCATGTTTGGGAGATGGACAGCTGAACACTTCCATGGGACAGTGTGGCGATGCTTGGTGACGATGACAGAGGTGGTGGCGTTGCTGCCACATCCTCTGTTTGCGGGGTGGCAGGTGCCACTGTCACTCCAGAGGGGGAGAAAGAGGCCGAGACTGTAGCAGATGAGGGAGCAGGAGCCTGAGATCTTTCATGGTTTTTGAGGTGTTTACTCCAGTGCAGCTCGTGCTTTGCATTTAGATGCCTGGTCATGCAGGTGGTACTCAGGTTTAGAACATTTATGCCTCGCTTCAGGCTCTGATTGCACAGCGTGCAAACCACTCGCGTCTTGTCGTCAGCAGATTGTCTAAAGAACTGCCAAGCCAGGGAACTCCTTGGAGCATAAGTGGTGGGGCATCGGTGAACTCAATCTCTTCCACTTCTGGGGCAGGGCTTTGTGGACGGCCCACGGAAACCCTGCCAGCAGATTCATCAAAAAGCATAGGAGACTGCTGCATGACTTGGGGCTCAGACTGCTTGGCTGATTTGCAAGGAAGTGAGGTGAAAGACAGATGCCCATGGGCTGCAGGTGCCAACTCTGCGCTTTCAGCAGGGGACCGGGTGGGAGACAATGTGAAGGAACTGGAGGCACTGTCAGCCACCCAATCTACTACCGCCTCCACTTGTTTTGGCCTCACCATTCGTACACCAGTATTCGGGCCTACAAAATAACGCTGAACGTTCTGTCGTCTACGTGCACCTAAAGAAGGTGTTTCATTTGGGCGTGTAGCTGGCACAGATCAACCACGTCCTCTCCCTGCAACAGGAGCTCCACCAACACCAGCAGCATTACGACCAGGGCCATGTCCCTTATTTGATGCTCTCCTCATTCTTTGAGGTCACCCACCGAACTAACAGACGTATGCAATGCAGGTGTACCTCACAAAAAATTGGGTATATTTCACCCACCTAACTAACAGATGGATTAACTATATTTATTTCCCTGTCAGGTATGCAGTGCAGGTGTACCTCACACAACAATGGGAATATGTCATCCACCAATCTAACAGACTGATTAACTATATTAATTTCCCTGTCACGTATGCAATGCAGGTGTACCTCACACAAAAATTGGGTATATTTCACCCACCAAACTAACAGACGGATTAACTATATTAATTTCCCTGTCACGTATGCAATGCAGGTGTACCTCACATAAAAATTGGTTATATTTCACCCACCGAACTAACAGACAGATTAACTATATTCAT
>NC_092859.1:65671721-65685570 GCF_032062135.1 Pyxicephalus adspersus
ATTAACTATATTCATTTCTCTGTCCGGTATGCAATGCAGGTGTACCTCACACAAAAATTGGGTAATTGTCACCCACCGAACTAACAGATGGATTATCTATATTTATTTCCCTGTCAGGTATGCAGTGCAGGTGTACCTCACACCAAGAACAGGAATATGTCACCCACCAAACTAACAGACGGATTAACTATATTAATTTCCCTGTCACGTATGCAGTGCAGGTGTACCTCACACAAAAAATGGGAAGATGTCACCCACCGAACTAACAGACAGATTAACTATTATATGTTTGTGTCAAGGGTGCAAAGATGGTGAGATGCACCCACAAAAAAATCGCTATAGGTCACCCACAGAATTAACAGCCAGATTAATTATTATATTTCTTTGTCAGGGGTGCAATGCTGGTGTATAGCACTCACAAAAATTTCACTATAGGTCACCAACAGAACGAGTCTTACTACATAATGGTAATGCTCTCCGCCTGGATTGTTGCGATACAGTATCCAGCTGGATTCCTGCCTTCATAAATGAGCAATAGGGGTCCCAAATCCTCCAATTAAGGCGAATAGTTTGCAGCTGCGCAATTAAGTAGGATCTGTTAAGCTCTGTCAATGGTGAGGTCATAGCAAATAGTTAGCGCACACCTGCTCCCTGTTCTGTGCGCATCTACAGTCCATTACGGGTCATTTTGAATCTTTAATGCTTCATATTATTTTGGGTAAGTGCTACTTTTTTATGTTACATTGTACTCATTCACAAAATTAATTAATTTAGTGTTACAATTGTTGCACTGTTTTCATATTTTTTGGTTTGCTTTGCAATATTTGCTTCATAATATGTCATCACACAATAGTATGAAATAATGTCACCAAGCATTTGTGATCTAATTAAAATTTCATTTTAGTTTGGCTTGATAGAAATCAAAAATTGGAAAAAAGGATTGTTGCCAAAGATGTATCAAAACATTTAGTGATATCACTTGTGTCTGTATGTCAAAATACATTTAAATGCATATAAATACAAATGCATTTTCACTATTACTATTTAACTGGACTGGTTTGTGTGTGTGTGTAGGGAAGGGGGGGGGGGTGTCCATCAAGTAGGTTTGCTTGGATGGTATGCATTGATGTGACTTTGTAATCCTCATTATTGTTAGTTTCATCCTTTGCTGCAATGTTTTTGTGCTTGGTTTGTAATGACAGTTTCTGTTGTTTAGCAAATCTTCTGCAATGTTTTGTCATTTTTTGTAACTAATATTCAGTACAAATGTCTGCATGGTTTCCACTCCAAACTGCTACTTGAACCCTTTTTTCCTTTGTCCCATTTTAAAAGTCACATTGTCACATATTGGTATTTGAATGTATTATGTGCATATTTATCACTCTGACATTTGCACTCATGTTGATTTGCTGCCACACAACTCCTCTGTTCATTTGTGGTAGTGTTATAGGTTTGTTGTCATTGTGCTGTGCTGCCTGATCTTAGCACTATTGTATACAAACACACTTCCACTTGCTGTCCAAACTGTTTTCAATTAGTTGTCCAGCTGAGTTGCATACTCATTCTAACACCTGATGGTGATGGAAGGAGGTCCAGGTACAACAGCACAATATCAAACCACAATGAATGCCAAACTCATGAGCAGGGTCAAGCACTCCTAAATACCAGGTAGTATGCTTTATTTATGTGTTTACATGATTCTAATAGTATTAGTAATTTTGTATAGAAAAATGCCAGGGACAATTTAACTTAGTGCCAAACATATTTTATTGCTTTGTGCCAACAAACTCATTTTTTTTTTGCTCCTCAAACCAATGGCCAGAAAGTCAAAAGGCGTTTATGCATGTCCCACCAGGTCCACATTTTTCTGGAAGGTAAAATTGCTGCAAAAACCAAGAGAGTCTAGGCTGTGCCAAGAATGACGAGGCTCCTGGACACTATATTTTTTAGGAAAGGACTCCTTTCAAACCACGTCACCCTTAATTTGTGCACTGAGCCAGTTTACAGTTTCCTTGGTGTTTCTGAAGGTTTCAATGCCATTTTAGTTCTTGGCTCACTATATATTCACTTCCTCACATCAGCTTGAGTGGAGTGGAGGAACATAAAGGTGAATTTCTCTTTTAACCGGAAGCAATATCATCCACGATTGTAAAGTAGTCTGTGATGTGACATTCCAGAGGCTTGGCAGCACAGCAGAGGTATGTTATCGCCCTGTAAAGAAATAGATTACATTATTAGGATGTGTTAAGCAGCATGGTTAATCATGCTTTAGTGGTAACTACATGGTGCTGGATTGTATTTTTCATGCTTTTCTGGCTGCATAAGCAATGCTTGCCCAAATCTGCACTAAATTGCACTCTGCCCCAGTTTGGTAATGTGTTTTTGTAAAGTGTCACATAAAGGTCCAGCTCTTACACAAATATGTCTGCTATTTAATTTCCCAAACGATTAAAGTGTGCTTGCTATGACTTAAACTCCTAGGTTGGTTTGTAACCCAAACATGATGTGCTGAAATATGTAATGCATGCATTGTAAACATATGTAAATACTCACGTGCAAAGACATTAGCAGTAAGTTCATCCCTGACTCGACGGCCCTTTGCTGTGCTTTGGGAGCTGGAGGCGGGATGTTGATGTACCTCTGGCTCGAGTTCCTCTGGAATATCCAAGGTATCACCATGGTGCAAGCACAGGTTATGCAGGACGCAGCATGCCATGATGATTTGGGCAGCTTTCCATGGTGCGTACAGGAGCTCACAGAAACCTTGCTTTTAGCAGCCGGATGGTGTGCTCCACACCCCCCCCCAAGCTTTTATGCAGAGCCTTGTTGTAATTATGCTCTGCTTCAGACCGGGGGTGACACACAGCCGTCAAAAGCCATGGAAGCTGCCCGTATCCTTTGTCATCTGTAAAAAGACAAACATAATAAGTGTTAGTTCTTGGTATAGTAAGTGTTCTGTGAATGCAGTGTAACACTAGAGTTTTTTTACAAAGAATGTTAAGGGTTGTGCTCTTCGGTCACTTTATTGCTTTTTGGTTGTTAGGAGACATTGTTACTACTGACTACCACACTGAAGTACTGTGAGCTGTGAAAATAGTAATTATATTAGGGCTTCTGGGAATATCTGAAAGTTAGTTCTTCCCCCATGTTCCCAATATTGTACAAAATGTATAAACTGTTTGCTAAATTAGATGTTAGCACAAAATATGACATATATACAATGTAAGTCAAAGCCTGGCATTCTGACAGCACTCCTGAGCTGTTTGAGGGAACCGAATATATAGTGGGACAAGGTCCACAATAGCATTTATAACCTTCATAAAAACCCTGGAAACTGTAAGCAGGCTTGATCCACAAATTAAGGCCGAGGAGATTTGAAAGGAACCCCTTCCTAAAACATAGAGAGTGGCCAAAAGCCTGGTCAATCCTGGCACTGCCTGGCTTCTCTTGGTTTTTGGAGCAATTTTAGCTTCCAGTAAGCTGTACAGGTCATGGATGACCTGGCGGGACAGGCAGAAACGCCTTTTGACATCCTGGTCAGCTACGCTCCAAAAAAACACGTGGCTCCCGGACCCGTCGCAAAGTTAAAGGCTGCTCCTTGGGTTGTTGTTGTTGCTGCTCCTCCTCTGCGGTAACCAGCAAAGTTGTGCTTGATGCCACAACAGCAGTGGTGAAGAGCAACTCTACTTCAATATCCTCCTCAATGACAACAATAAGAACAATCCTCGCCCCGGCACACATTTGAATGCGCACGCACCGCGCATACACGTGCGCACATACCGCACATGAACCACGCATAAACGTGCGCACGTACTGTATCCCTATACATTTTCACAGAGCTTCTTAGCCATTCTGCTTGCAAACCAAAAATTTACAAAGCAAAAAATAAACCTCACAAACCAGAAGGCTGCTACAAGAAAAACTAAAAGTAAAAATACACCATTTACTTTATTCCTCCAAAAATGTTTTTTGGTGTGTTGTCCCATAAATGTTTTTTTTTCTTCTAGTAACATGGAGCCAAGGAGAATGGCCACCAGCACTGCCACCAGCGCCACCACCACTTCCGCCACCACCGCCACTGACACTGCTGCTGCTCCCGGCTCCGCCACCGCCACCACCTTCGCTGCTGCTGCCGGCCCCACCACCACCAAAGGGCCTTCAGTCCATAGACCAATGGGCAGCTCCCTCAGGCCAGATAGGTTGCTTTGTGAAGCAGGCCAAGTAACATCTAGGCTCCTGGGCCCTCAACCTGGCACCTCAGCCAGTTTGAGCACGACCAGGGAATCTGCTTCCAAGGCAACCAGCTTCAATCCTGAGCAAAATGCAGCTCTCATGGAGTCCTACGTACATTTTCCACGACTCTGTGGGGTCATGCACTCCCAGACCTCCCATGCTGTAAGGCAGGGACTCTGGGGGGAAATAGCCAGGAGTGGTAATGCAGTGGGTAGTACACAACGGACCAATACCCAGTGTCAAAAACGTGTGAGTGACATCTCCAGACATGTCAAAAGGGTCCTGTGCACAGAGGCCGGAAGGACTGGGACCTATCCTGAACATCTTGTGCAGCGTCTCAGGGAGTATGAAAAATTGGCGTTGCCATTCATTGGGCCAGAAACGGTGGTAGGGGTTGACTACGGGGATGACTTCAATGCTTGGCAACCATGTAAATTCAATCCTTTTAAATTACCTAATTACAAAAGGTAATTTATTTTTGCGTTTTTTTGGGATTGCAACAGTTTAGTCATTAGCATTGAGAACAAAATAGGATTGTGTTTTTTCTTATTTATGTTTGGGGTGAAATATGAGATCATTTTTTTAAAATGACCTCTTTAGTGTATTTGTACCTTCTTTTGACTTGCATCAACAACGTGTGTATTTAATTTTTTTACAATAGTACGTCTGACACTCAGCAGTCCCCTCCTGCCCTCTGTGCTTGCGGTGATGTGGATGATGAGGATGTAAGTCCTGGTAAGATGAACCTTCATGGTATATCTTGTTTGACATTGTGTCTCTAATCATGTTTATCTAATCACGTGTCTCTCATCATGTTTATAACCACACTCATGTGTAATATGAGTGTTTAATTTCACACATTTTTTGCTCTGGGAGTGGTATGTTTTGTGGTTAGATTTGTGGTGAACCAATCAATCCAAATGAACTTGGGTTAGAGTCAACCTCACTCTATTTTAACATCTAGGGTCCTGGGTCCTCAACCTGGCACCTCAGCCAGTTTGAGCCGGACCAGGGATTCTGCTTCCAAGGCAACCAGCTTCAATCCTGAGCAAAATGCAGCCCTCATGGAGTCCTACCTACAACATTTTCCACGACTGCGTGGGGGCTTGCACTCCCAGTTTAGTCATTAGCATTGAGAACAAAATAGGACTGTGTATTTTCTTATTTATGTTTGGGGTGAAATATGAGATCATTTTTTTTAAAATGACCTCTTTAGTGTATTTTTACCTCCTTTTGACTTGCATCAACAATGTGTGTATTTAATTTTTTTACAATAGTAAGCCCTGAGGCCCAGCAGTCCCCTCCTGCCCTCTGTGCTCGGAGTGATGTGGATGATGAGGATGTAAGTCCTGGTAAGATGAACCTTCATGGTATATCTTGTTTGACATTGTGCACGTGTCTTTAATCATGTTTATAACCACACTCATGTGTAATATGAGTGTTTAATTTCACACATTTTTTTCTCTGGGAGTGGTATGTTTTGTGATTAGATTTGTGATGAACCGATCAATCCAAATGAACTTGGGTTAGAGTCAAGCTCACTCTATTTCATTTGTTTTTGTGCTTTACCTAACAGATCACCATCTACAGGAGGAGGCCCTTGATCCACTACAGAGAAGCCTGGAGGAGAATACAGGTAATTGGGTTTGTGTGTGTGTTCAGCCTTCCAAAAGCTAAGTAATAACCTTCCATATTTCTATAATATATCTATATCTATATATAAGATTTGTTAAATTTTCTTGGGAGATGTTTCTGGTCAAGCCTTCCTTTGGGAATGTGTGAGCTGAAAAACTGCAAAATATATTCCAATGGGTAATAAGTTTAGGAGGCTAAAATTAAAACCTATGTGGCTTACAGCTGATGTTAAAAAAGCCATAAGGAACAAGAAAAGGGCATTTCAAAAATTAAAAAATGAAGGATCACCTTCATCATTTAAAACCTATAAAGAATATAACAAAAAATGTAAAAAGGAGATAAAATGTGTAAAACTTCAAAATGAAAGACTGATTGCAAAGGAAAGTAAGGCAAACCCCCCAAATTTTTCAAATATAATAATAGCAAAAAGTTCAGATCTGAGCATGTAGGCCCCTTAACCCCCCTAGCGTTCTAATTCTGTCAGTTTTTTTGATGCAAAAAGTGATTGTAAGGAACTTACCCGTCCTGCGAGCCCGCGGAGTCTCTGGGGTTACCAGCCACAGAGGGAGACGCCGCAGTAGCAGGCAGCATGGCCGAGGCTTGTCTGTCTCTGCAGGTGGAGGGATCTGTCCTCACCAAACTACTGTTCAGCCAGGCAGCAGCCCTTGCATCCCTTTAGATGTGGTTAATGATATTCCTGCTCTTAGCACTCCTTTGCAAGTGCAAAGTAGTGCACGTCCTAGGGGTGCTGTGGGAAGAGGTGCGCGTGTTACTATGCGTCCCTCTTGTACCCCCCGAGGGCGTGGCACTCGGCTGCCTCGCCCCGGGGCGGGACATAGTTAGTTTGAATTCCCTGCGGCCAATCAGCCGCAGGGGATTTACTTAGTCTCCTATCGGACTGTGCCAGGTGGCGCAAGGTCATTGGTCATCCTGGCTATTTAAGGGGAGCCTGTCCTGTACACCATTGCCCGATATAGCCTCTGTTACACAGTGTGCTTGGGTGTGTCTTTATGTGGTTTAAAGTTTATGTTTGTCATTACCTTAGTGACCTGGTCTGAAACTCACCCTGCTTGAACTCTGCAAGCCCTGACCTCGGATTGTTACTGACTATTCTGCCTGCTGCCTGCCCTGACCTCAGATTGTTCTTGACCTGCATTTGCCTTATCCTCCTGTACTTCGCTTTATTGGACTTAACCCTTGCTGTGCTGTATGATTCTGAATAAAGCCTGATTTAAGGGTATCTGGAGTTGGTTGTGGTTTGTGTGCCCAGGCGCATTACAGTGATCCTATTTTTTTTGCATGGAAATTTTTGTTTATATTGTGGGCCTGTAATTCTTAGGATTCATTCCGCAGTAGAGGTATGAATGGACATAGTATTTCCATTCATTGCCCTCCTATTGCCTGCGGTTACAGCTAATTGAAGGCACCTGCTTTCAATTAACTGTGACCGCACAGTTCCCATGGTCCAGGAATCCCACAATGACATTATGATTCATAATGTCATTGTCAGATAACCTGTAAAAAAAAAAAAAAAACAAGTTTAAAATAAAAAACACATACAAAATAACGAATTTAGGAAAAAAAAACAAATTTTTTTTTTTTTTCTCCCGAATTTTTGCTGTCGAATGCAGCAAAATTCGGTTCGGGTATACCCGAATTCGAACAGCCATATTCGGGTCGAATATAGGGACAACCCCAATTCGAACATCAACACTACTCTTTAGTCTCTAAAATAATATTATAAGTGATAGTCAGCATGGCTTCAAGAAAGACAGAAGTTGTCAAACAAATTTACTTTTTTTTATGAGGAAGTAAGTAAACAGGTAGACAGTGGAAAAGCAATTGATATAGTGTACTTGGACTTTGCTAAAGCATTTGACACTGTACCCCACAGACGGTTATTATGGAAGTTAGGGTCAATAGGTTTAGAAAAGTCAATCTGTAAATGGATAGAGAACTGGCTTAAAGATCGCATCCAGAGAGTTGTAATTAATGATTCATACTTTGAATGGTCTAAGGTTATTAGTGGTGTACCCCAGGGTTCAGAGTTAGGACCTTTACTGTTTAACATCTTCATAAATGATATAGAGTTTGGGATTTAAAGTACCATTTCTGTGTTTGCAGATGACACCAAACTATATAATGGAATTAAGTCTATACAGGATGTCTGTAAGGAATATAATTTTGGTGAGTTTTGAATTCAAGTTGTTTTTGTGTTTTTTGGTCTATATTTTGCAGATAATTGAGATGTGTTGAAACTAGTTATATCCTCCTTATCAGTAGGTCAATATTTGCTCCACCCTTACCTTGAAGCTTCTCATCTTGAAACATCTTGCTCAGCGAAGTTTTTGATTAAGTTTCTTGTTACTGACTAACTACTAAGTGTCTTCCACCTTGTTGTTTGACTATGTAAACTGCGATGTGATAATAAAGATTTGAGAAGAAGTGATATAACTATATGCTTAAGCTGTGTGTGTGTTATTCACTGCTCCCAACGCGTTGAAAACAGAGGACATGATAGAGAGTGAAATATTGGGCTGGGATCAATAAGAAATCGCCTTAACAATGTCTATAATCTACAAGCAGACCTGGATGTACTGTGTGATTGGGCGGCCAAGTGGCAAATGACATTTAATATAGATAAATGTAAATTTATGCACTTGGGAGCTAACAACATGCATGCTTCATACTTTCTAGGGGAATACATTTGGGGAGTCAGAAATGGAAAAGGATCTGGGGGTTCTGGTAGATCATAGACTTAATAACAGCATACAATGCCAAGCTGCAATATCGAAAGCTAGCAAAGTACTTTCTTGTATTAAAAGAGGAATAGACTGCAGAGATGGAGACATAATCCTGCCCCTGTACAAAGCATTGGTCAGACCACATCTGAAATATGCAGTCCAGTTTTTGTCATCAGTTCACAAAAATCAAGCACCGCATTTGTGGTTGAGGCCATCACTTTCTAAAATGCGGCATGGACAGCCTTGTTAACTGGCATCTACAGCTGGGTACTGGGTACTTGGCAGGCTGCAGCAGTAACAGCAGGAGGAAGAGGTGGTGGGCTCTGGAACAAAGTGTGGACGGCATTAGTAACTAGCATCTAGAGTAGGGTACTGGGCAGGTGGCAGCATCAGTGAAAGCAGGAGGAGGAGGCAGTGGACCCTGAGAAGTGTGGATGGCATTGTTAACTGGCATCTAGAGCTGGGTACTGGGAGGAGAAGGCGGTGGGCCCTGACACGGAGCAAGGACGGCATTAGTGGTTGAGGCCATCACCTATATGGACAGTGTAGAAGCTGTAGCTAGGTGGGCTCTGAGACAAAGTGTGGACTGCATTAGTATCTTGCATCTAGAGTTGGGTACTTGAAAGGCGGCAGCAGTAACAGGCAGTAGGAGGTGGTTGGCCCTGTGACGGAGCGTGGACCGCATTGGAGGTTGAGGCCATCACCTCTATGGACAGTGTAGAAGCTGTAGCTAATTGAGACATGAATGGATTAACGAAAATCACACTTTCCATACCTACTACCTAGTGAAACCACATAAAAAGGAACGGACTTGGTGGAATACACCGGGAAATACATACATTTTTTATCATTTGTGAATATCTAGCAAGTGCTATCAGTAGTTAAATATCTGTATTTGTTTCACATAAATACATACATTTTTATGGGTTTTAGAATACATACCAAGTGCTATCAGAATAAAATATCTGTATTTCTTGGAGAAAAATATATCATTTCTTATGGCCTTTTGGATAGATACCAACTACCAAGTGCTATCAGAATGAAATATCTGTATTGTTTGTAGAATAATACATCAATTTTTATGGCTTTAGGGATATAAAACCAAGTGGGATCAGACTAAAGATCTGTATTTTCTGTACAGAAATAAAGAATTTTTTATGGTATTTTAGATCAATGCCAAGTGCTATCAGAATTAAATATCTATATTTTTGGTAGAGAAATATAGAAATTTTTATGGCTTTGGAGATATATAGAAAAGTGGGATCGGAATGAAATATCTCTAAGAGAGAAATACTGAATTTTTTATGGGTTTTAGGATAGATACCAAGTGCTATCATTATAAAATATCTGTATTCTTTTGTTAGAAATACAGACATTTTTAGTTTTTTTGTGATAGATTGCAAGAGGTATCCTAAATTATACCTATTGTAATATATCACAAAAGCCAAAAAATTTCTATATTTATCCATAAAAAATACAGATATTTAATTCTGATAGCACTTAGTATTTATCCAAAAACCCATAAAATTTTCTTTATTTCTGTAAAAAAAACACAGATATTGAATTCTAATCCCACTTGCTATCTATCAAAATAAACATAAAATTTTCTGTAGTTCTGTTAAAAAATACAGATATTTCATTCTGATACCATTTGCTATCTATCAAAATAAACAGAAAAATTTCTGTATTTCTGTAAAAAAATACAGATATTTCATTCTGATACCACTTGCTATCTATCAAATACAATTTAAAAAAAAAATTTCATGAAAAACAGTGGATCACTTTTGGTACAGAAATCTAGACCTCAGTGTAACGCTCAGGAGGTTAAGAAGCTTCCGGTTGCCACCCCACTAAGCTTAATCCTAGTCAAATCATTGTAAAAACAATAATTGTGCTCCTAGATGTAAACTCTGTTTATCCAGGTTTAGTAAAGCATTAGTAAGTGCCAGACTTACATACATACAATTCAGGGGCAAAATGTAAGCACTGTTGCATTAGGTCAGATAATACAGCACATGTGGATTTATTTTGTTGACACAGGAAAAAAAAACAACAAACCATAAAGTGGATAAATACAAAACATGGAATAATCTATGTGGCACAGTAGAATGATGTGCCTTCACCAAAATCAGGATTGTAGTCTCAGCTATCCAGAGGACAATCTACCAGAAGGCTTCCACTGTCCTCCGGACAAAGAAAGATAATTTCCTGCCTTGTGTGATAGGGAGGAGGCCAATTAGTGCTCTTCAAATGATCTACTTCTGATTGAGCCTAATGGGGTAGAATCATGAAGATTTTTACAAACCGCATATACACACATCGAAATATGTGCATGTACATATTTATCAACAGCCAACTTTAGGTGTGTGGACCTCTACCCAGCTCTCATCTGCAGCTCTAATCCATTGAAAGAATAATAGAGGACGCTCCATTCTCAGCTGTCATCTGTGCAGAGGATTCCAGCTGCCGATAAGAGCTGGGCAGTGAGAACAGTGCAGCTAGAATGAGATGGGGACACAGTCTGTCCCTCCCCCATTTTATAGCTGTGGCTTCTATATAAAAAAAATACTTGGGAAAATATATCCATTCTGTGGACATGAGTAACGACATCATAGGCACAGTGTGATATCTGTGTGTTGGAATTCTGCATGTCATATCTTGCAGCCTTACAACTCTGTGTACAAGCACACAGGACCCTCATAGATAATAGTCCCAAAATATCTCCAAAATCTCAGCCCAATAGATTTCAACTATTTGAAGATATGGGGATCCCATTGCAAACACTAATTAAATCCTTCATTGGGAATTCATTTTCCAATTGCAAAAAGCAAGTGCACTTGCTCGCTAAAACTTTTTAAAAAATTCACTTACCTGAATGATGAAGTACAGGTCCCTTTATGCAAACAAGGGGCGCGGTATGATGATAAAGCAGATATGAAACTTCTGGGTTTACTCCCACCTACTGAAAAACGAGACTACGCCTCGCATTTGCACATACGCCTGTTGTATGTGTATTAATACCCGCATGTAACTGCTTTTATATTTTGCGCAAAGGTACGTGCATATTATTTCATATTAATATACTTTTTGTATTTATTTTTTGTTTATTTTCTTTTTGGAATTATAGACTAATATATTGGTTTGTATTGGTTTTGGAACAAACATATGTTCTTGCTTTTCAAGCCTTTTAGGGTGTTTATGCAGTTTGAATTGCATGTTAGACCTTGCCCAACTATATATTTACTTACTCACCTCAGCTTGGTAGTGGAAGCACATAATGGGGGTTTCCTCCTTTAACCAGAAGCAATATCATCCATGAATGTTGCTTGGAGCCAAGCCCATGACATCAGAAATCAAAGGAAGAAATAGGCAATCTTTTTAATTTAAAGCATGTTAAGCAATATGGCCTAAAAAGTCGTCATTGCCTATTTCTGCCTATTTCTTCCTATAATTTCACATACAGATTTCTATATACAGATGAAACAAATATACACCTAAAAAGAAAAAATTACCGGAATGAGGATCCTTCTCTGGAAATGTTTTCAAATATTAGAACAGTTCACATGCACATAGCAGTTACATCACACTGAGTTTTAAAAAGCCAATTGTGCGAATTTCTCAAAAATTCGATTCGGCCGGTTTGCCGAATTTTCCGAAAAGATTTGCTTCAATCCGCGGCAAATCACATTAAAAAACGGCTATTTCCGGGTTGCAGAGAGCCCTGATAGTGGTGTAGAACACTGTGCCTTGCAGTAACACGCATAGGGAGTCTGCTGTGGTAGTGAAATAATACTGTGAGTCATTATGACATGCAGACAGGCATCGTTAATAGAATCACTGCACACTTCACTTATTTGGGCAGTCACGGGGCAAAACTGACCAAATAACTCAAGTATGAACTCAGCCTTACAGGTCCATGTTAACATCAAGAAGAAGCGCACTCCTTTTACACCCTGGTCAGCTGATTCCACATAGATGTCTACAGAACCTGTTCTATTAACCGCTTATACAAGTAGAGCCCCCCCGACAGAGTGGAGAGGGTGACTAAGGTGGCAGCAGCAGCAGCATCAGGCGGAGGCCACAGAGTGGCACAATGAGTCTGGAGGTGGCGGCAGCATCAGGAATTTTAGTATGAATACAGACCGTGAAAGTGGGACATCTTGATCCTTGTAACTTTTGGGTTCGGAGCAAGAGGTGTCAGAAAATTTACCACAGGGATAACTGGCCACAGAGTGACACAATGACAGAGTCTGGAGGTGGCGGCAGCAGCAGCATCAGGCGGAGACCACAGAATGGCACAATGACAGAGCCTGGAAGTGACGGCAGCATCAGGAGGCTCACTATGAATACAGACCGTGAAAGTGGGGCCTCTTGATCCTTGTAACTGTTGGATTCGGAGCAGGAGGTGTCAGAAAATTTTCCACAGGGTAACTGGCCACAGAGTGGCACAATGACAGAGTCTGGAGGTGGTGGCAGAATCAGGAGGCTACAGAGTGGCACAATGACAGAGTCTGGAGGTGACGGCAGCAGCAACATCAGGAGGAGGCCACAGAGGTGGCGGCAGCAGCAGCATTAGGCGGAGACCACAGAGTAGCACAATGACAGAGTCTGGAATTGGTGAAAGCATCAAGAGACCACAAAATTTGCACAATGACACAGTGTGGAGGTGGCGACAGCATCAGGAGACATCACAAAGTGACTCGGTGACAGAGTGGGGGAGTGAGTGGCAATACCAGTACCCGCTGACGAAGGTGAGTGAAAGAAGGAGCACTTGGCATCTGATGTGTGGCATCAGGCAGGTTGCAGTATCAGAGTAGTAGCTGAGGCAGGTAGCCACAAGAAACTGGTCTCTTTTGTCAAGGTTTGGGTCAGGCGGCATGGATCATCTAATCAGATGCATCAGGCATTGGTGGGTGGAAATCCTGGCTGATCCACGTCTGCTTCAGCTTGACAAAGGTCAGTCTCTCCACATTTTGGGTGGACAGGCGAGTTCTTCTTGGGGTAACTATGGCCCCTGGCGCACTAAACACCCGCTCCGATGCCACACTACTGGCCGGGCAGGACAGCTTTTCCAGGGCAAACTCGGCCAGTTGCAGCCACAAATCCAGTTTGGCTGCTCAGTAGTCCAGCGGATCTCCAATGACGGCTGGTAGGGTGCACTCCAAGTATGCCACCACCTGCTGGTTCAGGTTCTGTTCTATGTCTAGCTGCTGGTCAGTAGTCTCTTCACTATGCGG
>NC_092859.1:65687589-65725974 GCF_032062135.1 Pyxicephalus adspersus
AAAGTTTCCTGGCCATTTTTATGATGTCTTGCAGATGGGTGGAAGACTTCAGGAACCGCTTGACAACCAGATTGAAGACGTGTGCCATGCAGGGCGCATGGCTCAGCCTTCCTTGACACAGGGCCGACACAATGTTCTTCCCATTGTCGGTCACCATGGTTCAGATTTTGAGTTGTCGCGGAGAAAGCCATGATTCGATTTCTTGATGAATCAAACAGAGCAGTTCCTCCCCTGTGTGACTCTGTTCGCCCAGGCAAACGGGGTGCAGAACAGCATGACACCTTTGTACCCTGCACATGTGGTATGCTGGAGGGGCACTGTGAATTGTCCCTGCAGTGGAGGCTGAGGACACGGTGGAGAATGAGTAGGCAGAGGCGGACGTTGACGCAGGACCAGTGACGTGAGAACATGGAGGCGGAAGTGGTGTCACCTAGCCAAGTTACTGGTGTGGCTGTGCAGGAATCACATTCACCCAGTGGGCCGTAAAGGACGTGTATTGTCCCTGACCGTAGTTACAGCTCCACACGTCGGAGCTGCCGTGCACTTTGGCAGACACCGACAAGCTCAAGGAGTGGCCCACCTTCTGTTCTACATATTTGTGCAGGGCTGGTACTGCCTTTTTCACAAAGAAATGACGGCTTGGGACTATCTATCTCGGCTCGGCACAAGCCATCAGTTCTCTGGAAGGTGCAGAATCCACCACTTGGAAAGGGAGGGACTGCAGCACCAGCAACTTGGACAGGCACACATTCAGCTTCTGCGTCGTTGGATGAGTGCAAGCACACTGTTGTCTCTTGGCATGATGACGAGGAGTAGGAGGAGCAGGACCATCTGGACCAGCAGAAGATGGAAATGACATACAGCTCCCTTCGGCTGAGGTGGTGAAGCCTTGACTGACTGAAAGCCGGTGCGTGCCACTGGGTGATGCAGTGGTTGCTGCGTCAGGCTGGACCACCACATCGGAGCCACGGTTCTCCCAGGCGACTTTATCTTGCATGCATATCTTGACGGAGGGCCATGGTGCCAACATTTGCACCCTGGCCACGCTTCACCTTCTACCCACATATTCTACATATAGCCATGTTAACCCCCTCCGGGGGCTCAACAAAAAACTTCCACACCACCGAGTAGATGATTTTCCCCCCCGACACTCTGCACTGACCGACTGCTACCACCGCTGCTTCCGTGAGCCCCTGCACCACTACTTCCCGGGCTGGTAGGCTGCTGCAAAGAAGGTGGTCTACCTCGGGCACGTTTGGCTCCCAACCTTCCACTGCTGCCACCCTGCTTACTACCAGCCATGCTACCACCTTGCTGGCTCAGCCGCTGCCTCACTGGCAAGCTGCCAGTCTCTTCTCCTGATGATGATGAAGCCCCTTCTTCACCCGGCTCCAAAGTGCGATCGGCTTCATCAGCATCGAGTAGTCTATGCACGTCACTGATGACTTCCTCAACGGTCTCTGGGTCAGGAGCCTGACCGCTCGCAACACCACCTCCCACGTCACCCTCCTCATCACTACTTGCCTGCCTAGCGGAGGAAGTGGCGGATGTCTCCTCCAGATCTTGGCTGGGCAGTAGCTGCTGACTGTCCTCTACTAGCTTGCCCTTACTGTACAGTGGAGCTGAACCCACAGCATACAATACTTCTGTGGCTAAGGGAACAGCAAAGGACAGAGGCAGGTTGAGGACAGGTGAGGGCACAGGGTCTGCTCCCGGGCCATGCCAACTAAGGGTTGTGTCTGACAAACCCACAGACTGTTGGCTGGGGGTGTCTGATGTCACTTGGGATGAACTGGATGCCTGAATTAACCGATAAAGAATCGCTGGGTTGCTGGTCAAGTCACGACCGCTAAATGACAACGGGAGCTCAGGCCTCTCGCTGCGACTCCTGCTGACACGCCCCTTACTCTGCTGCGACCTCTGCCTGCGCCAGAAACATTTAGGCCTCTGCCACTCCTCTGTGCATGGCCTGCCACTTCTCTGTCTGACATACTTTTACTTGAACTAAATAAATTCAAAGCAAGTTTAAACACACCTAAAAGTGACGAATATTTTTTTTTTTTTTTGTACAGAAAGAGGGCCACTAAATGCTTTTACCACAAATAACTGCAACAGTGAACTGCGTATATATTTTTCTTTTTGTACAGAAATAGGCCAATAAACACTTTCACCACAAATAACTGCAACAGTGAAGTGAGTAAAAATTTTTCTTTTTGTACATAAATAGGCCAATAAATGCTTTCACCACAAATAACTGCAACAGTGAAGTGTGTATATATTTTTCTGGATATATAAATTGCTGGAATGGCAGAGCCTTTTAATGGCTATTTGGAACCCCAAATAATCTTTCCCTGCACTCTTAAGTCGCTTTTCTAGCACTGTCCCTAGCGCCCTTTGACGTCTCTCCCTGCACTAAGATGCTGTGAAATGATTCCTCCCTATCCTTTCCCTGCACTTATAAAACATTTTTTTCTCAGAATTAGGTTTTTCCTATCACTCTTCCTAGTACCTGCACACAACTCTCCCTGCACTCAGAACACTGTAAAATGTCTTAATCCAAGATTACTGCGGGTATTTATAGGAGTGTGACATCACAGGGCTGTCTGGCTGCTGATTGGCTGCATGCATGGCATTATGGGTCATCCCGCCTTCCCAAAATTCCCATGTCCTCACACATGTAGCCGCCATTTTAGGAAAAACTGCGATTCGTTACCACGAATCGCAAGGAAATTCAGATTCCTTGCGAATCAAATTTTTTCTGAAATTCGGATCGAATTCCACTTTGTCAGCTTCAATTCCCTCATCTCTATCGGCCAAATGTCATCCTTGGTCACAGGTTCCCACTTTCTGCTTCTTGCAAACCTCAGATGTGGAGAACCTTGTTGTTGTCCAGAGTACCTGCCTAAAACAAAATAAAAATTGTATTTTAGGATATGTTCTTTTATAGTGTGAAGGTTGCAAGTAATATGTTAGCAAACACAGAGCAGCATATATGTTTGCATAAAAAAAAATTAAAAATTGGCAAAAAATGTCAAAAATTTCAAAACGTTAGCACCAAGCAGCATACATGTTGGCATTAAAAAAAAATGTGAAAAGTTAGCAAACACAAAGCAGCATACATGTTTGCATGAAAAAAAAATGACCAAAAAATTTCCGGTGTCAAATGCTTTAGCAAAGTCCAAGTACACTATATCAATTGCTATTCCACTGTCTACCTGTTTACTTACTTCCTCATAAAAAGAGAGTAAACTTGTTTGACAACTTCTGTCTTTCTTGAAGTCATGCTGACTATCACTTATAATGTTATATTAGAGACTAAAGAGTCTCTAAAAATTAGAAATAATGGCTTTGAAATAACTGAATTCAGCTCTTTGAGGACACGTGGATTTAATCCATCAGGTCCTGGTGCTTTGTCAACCTTGATTTTCCCAGCTGTTTCTCAAATATATCAATTCTGAGCAATTGTGACTCAATTAAGGCAGTGACAATGCTATTATGAATTTGGACTTGAGCTCTGCCATTTTCCTTCATGAGGAAAAAACTCCCCAACTCAACTTTCTTTTATTTTTTAACTATTACAAGATCTGTTTACTGGTGTACCTATGTAAACGATCATATTGAACAATGTTATAATGACATTTCCAAGTGCAAAAAAAAAAAAAAAGGAAAAAAGCAAGTTAGACAACACCCTTTTATATGCTCATCATTATGCACATAGGTATTGAAAATTAACATGCAATTGGGCGTGCGCGGTATGTGAAATTTGGCTGTTAGGTTTTTTTTACAGTTTGACATTCCATAATCATTTATTGATCCGATCCTTTAGATTTGTACACCAGTAAACAGCTATTGAGGAAAAAAAAAAAAGAGGAGTTGAAGATCATTCTATAGTATATTTCTAATATATATAAACCCACTGAAATATCTTACCAGGCAGATCCCCGGGTCTGGCATCGGATGGTTTTAGGTAGGCACCCATGTAAAGAGCTGAAATCAGTTAACTCTTTCTAGGCCTGAAAATATTAGGTCATGTAAAAAAATGCCTGTTTCTCAGCTAATATAAATGTTTAAAACATTTGAACAGCCCAAACATTTTTTTTAGGTCTAAGTGAAAGATGTGTGCCATTAGAAAGATTTAGGGGAACAGTGACTTTTAACTTTTAAACTGCCGGGAATGCACGTCTCCAGCATCGAGATCGTTTTGATTCATAACTTCCACGTGAATACGCCAGCACCTGAAATTTAGTTGATAAATTGATCAAAGGCTTCAGATTTTGGATCGCGAATACAAATGCGCAAGTGAGCTAACGATTTTGCTTGATAAATCAGCCTTCCCGTTTCCATCTCTGCAGTCTACTCCTCTTTTAATACAAGAAAGTACTTTACTAGCTTTAGATATTGCAGCTTGGTATTGCATGCTGTTATTAAGTCTATGATCTACCAGAACCCCCAGATCCTTTTCCATTTCTGACTACCCCAAATGTATTCCCCCTAGACAGTGTGAAGCATGCATGTTGTTAGCTCCCAAGTGAATAATTTAACATTAATCTATATTAAAGGCTGCCCAATCAATCAGTACATCCAGGTCTGCTTGTAGATTATAGAAATCCTGTATGGACTTAATTCCGTTACATAGTTTGGTGTCATCTGCAAACACAGAAATGGTACTTTTAATCCCAAACTCTATATCATTTATAAAGATAGTAAACAGTAAAGGTCCCAACACTGAACCCTGGGGTACACCACTGATACCCTCACTATGAATTTTGGATGTGCAAACCATAAAGACCAATATGCATGACATTTAACTGTTTGCTTGATGTTATAAGCAAACCTTTTCTCATATAAGACCTGTAAATTAAACTAACATAATAGTTCAGATAAATTTGGAACATCTGTGCTTCTGCAGTAGGATGCTAAGGTCTGCCTGGTTGCTCACTGTTTGCCTTGTGAAACAAGTGGACTTTTAATCAAGTGGAGTGAGAAAAAACAGGAGTTTGAAAACAAAAGGAGTTAAATCCTTATAGTAAGCACAAACGGTAAGGAAACTTTTATATTTCCTTGTAAACAAACAAACATTGTTACTGGGAATGTGAGTGGTGGCAAGGTGAAAGGTTTGGCTCAGTGCACAGTCTGCCATATGTATGCACAAATGGAGCAACAGCTCCTAGGTGAATACCACTGTGACAGATGTGTGCAAGTTGCCTTTCTGGTATCTCGCATTGGAGAGCTGGAGAAGCGCATTGCAACACTGAAATCACTGGATCACCTTGAGAGGGTCTCATGCTCACTGAGCAGGCAGTTATGAGCTTAGATGTGGAGGATGGAGATTAGTCAGGAGGAAAATGTAGGGAGTAGGGTTAGTGTAACTAGAGGGAGTGGTAGGGGCACACAGAAAAGGAATGCCAGCCCTTGGTTTGAGCACCCCAACATGTTTGCAAAGATATGTGAAGAAGTGCAGGTGGCAGACCCAGTGGTGGCAACTCTAGATGGTACTGCTACCCCTAACAGCCAGGAGAGCAGCACATCTAGTAGTGGTGGGGATGGAAACGCAGGAAGGAAAAGACAATTTGTTGTCATAGAGGATTCTAACATCAGGAGGACTGATTGAATAGTTTGTCGCCTGGATCCCTTCAACCAAATGGTTTGCTGTCTCCTTTGTGCCAGGGTTCGGCATGTGGTGGACCGAGTAGACAAATTACTGGTAGGGGATGGACAGGACACAGATGTCTTGGTCCATGTTGGAACCAATGACAATATAAATAGAAGATGGAGGATCCTTAAAAATCAGTTTAGGGAACTAGGTTTCAAGTTGAAGAAAAGGACCTCCAAGGCTATGTTCTCTGGAATATTGCCTGTGCCATGCGCAACACAGGAAAGACAGAGGGAGCTTCGGCGGCTAAACGCATGGCTTAAGTCCTGGTGTAGAAGGGAAGGGTTTGGGTTCATAGAGCACTGGGCTGACTTTTCATTGGGGTACAACCTGTATGCCAGAGATGGTTTGCTCCTCCCTCCGTAATCCCAGCTGTCGACCGTTTTGCCGCACATCGGCCCGTCTGGCCCCCCAATACACGAAAGAATGGCCCAGAATCCATACTAAACAAACCGGGCAATCTGCAAGAAAAAGAAAGAAAACCGCCAACTACTAACCACTCTGTCCAATACTGCACAGGAAATAAAAAACACACCTCTACCCCCCAATGAATTACAATAACCAAACAACACTTGTCTTATAACAAATGCGGTCGCACATACGAACGAAAACGATGGGACTCCCACCGACCAATCCTCTTAATGACTTCCGGACCTAAGCCCCACCTGGCCGCTTCCGTAGCTGCTCCAATTCTAAAAGAATGAGCCGCATACTCACCCGGTCTTCCGCCCAAAGCTTCAACACATCTTCTGAACACAGCCACAAACTGAAAATGCGTCAAAGGCGACCCATCCTCATGCAAAAACAGTGGACCACCCCGGTCTGGCCGAACGGCAAGGTACTGGACAGAGCCCTGCCCCCATCAGACCTTGCAAAACCACACACACACCTCTCCCCTCCTGATCTGTTTTTGATCTACGTATCCTCACTTTTAACACTCCATCTGCTATTTGTATGTCACCCACTCGAAGGCCCCCTTCCTTACCTCTGCTGGGACACACCACTTCACCAATTCTGAATGCAGCGAAAAACGTCAAAACAAAAGCGGCTCTGAACATAACCGCCTCAAAATTGCTAACGCACACCCCCCCCAAGACCCGACACATGCCTTCCAACATCCGAAAGGACACAGGCCGCCTTTTATCCACCCGCACCCGCCTTTTCCTATAACCCTTCATGGCCTGCCTTACCACAAAACATTTTGTACCATCTGCCCATCCAAACAACTTAAAAAGAAACGCTAAAGCCGCCAACTTCCTGCTCATGACATTACATGACACTCCACCCTGTACATTCCACATTAAGAATAGCAAAACCATCTCTTCACCACCTTTCGCTTCAAAAAATCCCCGTTCACCCTCCACAAAACACCACCATTCCCTCCAGACCCCCACATAGGCCTTCCACGTTCCTACCGAAACAGAATTCTCAATCAGCTCAGAGAGGATCCCCATATCACCGACCACACCGCTTCTGGACAAGGATTCCCTTGCACGTCTGACCCGGGAGCCACTTCTCGAAAACGATCCCACTGAAACCGAGAAAGGGAGTCCACAATTACATTTTTACAGCCGGGTACATGGACCGCCCGCACATAAATATTCAATAGCAAACACAACAAAACCAAATGTTGCAAAAGACACACAACCTGAGGGGAAGACGCAGAGTTCTTGTTAATCGCCTCAACCACCCCCATGTTGTCGCAATGTAAACGCACTTTCTGATTCAGCAACAAATGGCCCCATAGGGTCAAAGCTACAACTACGGGAAACAACTCCAATAAAACCAGATTCTTACATAAATCCTTTTGCCGCCAATCGTCCGGCCACGGTTCAGCACTCCAATGACCGGCAAAAAAGGCACCATAACCGCAGCTCCCTGCCGCATCCGTCCAAAGCTCCAGGGACACATTGTCCACTGGAGCCGCCGGCCATAAGGACCGCCCATTATACTGTTCCAAAAAACGCCTCCACACTCTCAAATCCCTGCGCAGTACACTGGTCAAACGAATAAAATGATCCGGCCTACGAATCCCTGCAGTAGCCGCTGCTAGCCTCCGGCTAAAAATCCTCCCCATGGGCATAATCCTGCAGGCAAAATTCAATTTACCCAAAAGAGACTGCATCTCCCGCAAATGGATTTTTTCCACACAACATGCCCTCTGCACCTCCACCTTTAATGCTTCCAACTTGTCAGCTGGAAGCCTGCATTCCATCCGCACTGAATCCAGAATGATCCCCAAAAATGACAACTCCGTTATTGGGCCTAGTGTTTTGTCCTCAGCCAAGGGAATGCCAAAATCCCCAGCCACATGTTTTAAAGTACCCAACAAATTGGCACAAACTAAAGAACCTCTCGGGCCAACACAAAAGAAATCATCCAAGTAGTGAATTATTGACTTAGCGCCCGCCACCTCTTTCACCACCCATTCAACAAATGAGCTAAACATCTCAAACAGCGAGCAAGAAATAGAACAACCCATTGGAAAACACTTGTCCACGTAAAAACCCCCTTCCCAACAACAACCCAGCAACCAAAAACTGTCCGGATGAACTGGCAACAAACGGAAAGCAGACTCAATGTCAGCTTTAGCCATTAAGCAACCCTGTCCGGCCTTCTGCACCAACGACACCGCAGCATCAAAGGAAGTGTACACCACCTTGCACAGTTCAGGCGCTATGCCATCATTAACAGATTCCCCTTTGGGGTAGGACAAGTGGTGTATCATACGAAATTGATTCGGTTCCCGCTTAGGAACAACACCCAGAGGGGAAACAACCAAATTGTCAAATGGCGGTGCCGCAAAAGGCCCCGCCATGCGACCCAAAGTAACTTCTTTTTGCAATTTAGCAGAAACAATCCCCGGATTCAATAATGCTGAACGCAAATTCCTTCTTACCCTGTGAATACTCACCAGCGTACAAGGGATCCTGAACCCATCTGTAAAGCCCTCCATCAGAACCCTCGCTGCCTGTTGATCAGGGTACTTACTTAGAAAACGGGCCATGTTTTCCCCCCCCCCACCCCCCGAGTATCCCAAACCCCAAGGTACTCACCGGGCCGCCGGGCGGTGTCCCAGCCCGCAGCCGTCGTTCCGCCACTGCCCCTCGCTGCCGATTCTTCCTCCAGATCCGGGATCTCCCCATCCGATAAGGCCCCTTCGGTTGGGCTTATTCCCTCTTCCGGGCGCCGTCTTATGCTGTCATTTCCGGTCGCCTCTGCCGACCCGGAAGCTCCGCCCCGGGTTGGGCGACGTACATCTGGTCCGGGACGCCGCCCACCAGCACACAGGCCGGCGTCCGTCTCGAGGGATCCACGCCTCGATCTCCGCCCAGATGCCACCACCGTACGATCCTCCTCCCGGGCAGGGGCCCCGACAGCATCCATCACGTGGCCGGACCCCGCGCTGGGACCTCCACCGACATCCCTCCGATCCTCCATGCCTGGGGTAAGTAACTCCGCCTCCGGGCCCGGTGCCAATACCTGATTGCTGCGCCGCAGCAACCGGCCGCGCTGCTCTTCTCCCCGCCGGTGTTCTGATGAGGGGTCCCGCCTGAGACTAGGATTCCTCCCGGCTTCACTCCTGGGCTCCTTGGATCGCTTCTTGACCGGAGGAGCCGGAGGGTCCCGTGCGGGGCTCCTACGGCGGCGTTGGACCCCCGGGGTCGTGCTAGGACTCAACCGCTCCGGCGGTCTAGACCGCCGAGCGGGTCTGGAAAGAGGGGGGTTTACGGTGTCCCCCCCTTCGACCCCCTGCAGCACAGCAGCCAGCTGATTCTCCAACCAAGCAGTCCCACGGGATTCAGCTGCCCTTCGCATCTTCTCCATCAGAGCCTCTACACCAGCCATAACGCAGTCCAGGAAAATTTTTTAAACAGTGCTGTCCCTCATCCCAGAACCATCTTATAAACCCCCCATCTTCACCTCCCCTTCTTTCACCCCACCAATACAATCATCCAACCTTCCCGCATTTTTCATCTCCACACACCTCTTTTTTTTTTTTTTAAACTTCTGACCCTTACCAACCTTCCTTCACGTGCCCCCCTGCCCTGAGGCGCCTTCCAGCCGTATCCTCTCCTTCACATTCTCACTTGAACTTTTAACCCCCCATCCATGCTTTGCTTGTCTATGCCCCCCCTGTCATGAGGCCATTCGCCCATTTTTTTTTTTTGCTTCAGGCCTGCTTTACAGCAACAGATGAAACTAACAATAATGAGGATTATAAAGTCACATCGATGCATAACATCCAAGCACTTAAAAGATCCTCCTTATTTGCGCAGCTGAAATCTAATCGCCTTAATTGGTATGATCTCACGATTGACGGTTTAAAAGATCCTCCTTATTTGCGCAGCTGAAATCTAATCGTCTTAATTGGCAGATTCGCAACCCCTATTGCTTATTATTATCAAGGCAGATGTACGAGCGCACTCGACTCCAGACCGCGGGATACCGCGGGAAACCGCGCTCGCTGGTCGCGCGTACATTCGCGCTTCCAGTGAGCGCGGATTTCTTTGATGAATCAGGGGCATTGTCTCTTCTTACATCTCCATTGACTCCTTCTACTTCTCCAACTGTCATTGTTACTATGTCTTAAGAGGTTGGTGACAGCCAGACTTCAAGCTGCAAGGAAGTATCAGCTTCTGGCCACAGGTTTCATGGTGTCAGATGACTTTTGTTGCCGAAAGATGGGTACTCCAGTGACCCCTTCAGCTCCCCTAGATCCCAGTCCTTTCAGCCCAGTCTACCGGAGTTCTGCACAAGGCATGAGGCTTTAGGCCCAAACAACAAAAGAGTCATCAAACTCAATTCATGTCTAGCCAAACTGCTGGCCTTGCAGCTACTGCCATACAGCATTGTGGACTCTGCTCCCTTACATGACCTGATCGGTCGGTGGAATATACCAAGCAGGCATTACTTCTCCCGCACAGCTGTTCTTAGTTTACATGCCCATGTAATGGGTAACCTCTCTGGGGCATTGGCATTCTCGATGTCTAGTCAAATCCAAGTCATCATGGACAGCTGGACAACCAGGCACGGAAAGGGATGCTACCTGTCCTTCACCGCTCAATGGGTGGCCTTGCATAGCTCAGTGGGTGGTAGTCTGCAAGAGGTATTGCAGGACCTGGTACCCCCGCTGAGGGGTGTGGTGGGAAAAGATGGGCCACCCCAGTCCTCTCCCTTCTCCTCCTCCTCCATCATTCCTCCTACCGTTAAAACCTCTCTTTTCGACACTCCTCCTGAAAGGCCAGCAATGGAGGACACTGTGGTTAAGCGGGCACGCCACTATGGCGCCCTCAAGCACACGCGTTGCCAGGCAGTGCTGAAACTGGTGTCCTTGGGGGAGAAAAGTCACATGGTCAGAGAACTCTTGTCCGCTTTGCACAGAGAGGTTGGGGCTTGGCTGATGCCCTCCAGGCTCACAAAGGCAACGTAGTGTGCGAAAATGGGGCCAACCTTGTTGCCGCGCTGCGCATGGGCTGCATAACACATGTGCCCTGCTTTGCACACGTACTGAACCTGGTGGACTTACTAAGACAAGCTTGCTCCATCTGCAGCCATGTACGTCAATTCCCTACTGCCGCCGTGGCGCTTAGCAATATCCAGTGCCAGCAGAGGCTTCCACCACATAGACTGATTTGTGACACTGTGACAAGATGGAACTGCACCCTGCACATGCTCCAGCCTCTGTGTGAGCAAAAGCTAGCCATCTGCCATTACTTGGTGACCAGTGGCTGCAGATGAAGACGCTGTGCAAGGTACTGGCCCCCTTTATGCAGGCCACAAACGTTGTGAGTCGGGAGCTGTCAGGCTGGAACAATGTCATCCCCATCATTTTTCTGCTTGATATTACCCTTTGTGGCCTGATGGAAAGTGGCAATGGGAGAGGAGGGCAAGAAATGGGGGAGGAGGATGAGGGTGACCTTACACTCCATAGCGCATAGCCAGCATCAGGAAGTGCAAGAAGGGACACTGGCCAGCATCAGGATGTTCAGGAGGAGGTGGAGGAGGAAGATATTTATGATGATGATGATGATGAGGGAGACCATGTTGGGGCTGCTGGACAGGACTCGTCCAACCCGCATTTGTGCTGTCATGCCCCAGGCATTGTGTGGGCGATGGAACAACAGGAACTGCTGCAGCATGAGAAGGGTGAGGTGGGTGATGAGGAGGAAGATGTTTTGGCACCTACTAAGGGACAGGAGGAGGATGAGCCCAGGGAACCCCTCCTTCATATATGTGTCCACATGTTGCGATGCCTACAGAGGGACCCCCACATTTGCAGCATAAAAAACTGGGATGATTACTGGCTGGCCAGTGCTATAAAGACCAAATGTCACAGTTTCTACCCAACCCGGCACAAGAGAAAGAAAAGGTAACCCCTCTGAGCAGAATACTATGCAACCGGCTGTGTGAGGAGTTCCGCGCACCACATTCCACACAGGTAGCTCAGGTGGACACCGCCTCCACCATATGCACGTGCAGCGGCGGCGGTAGCAGCAGCAGCATCAGCAGTAGTGGCAGCAGGATGCAAACATCAAAAAAGTGTAGGCCAAGGCAGGGCGGATTTTCTGGCTGCCGGGCGAAACCTGATGTGGCCACCTCAAACAAGTGAAGTGCAGGGGCATAATAATTGAGAACGGATGAAGTGCATGGTGCACGATTACGGTGGCTCTTTTCTGGCTGTTGGTGATGGTGTTGACCACAGCAGTTATGAGGAGGATGCCTGTCCTGACAGTAGTGACGCAATAAATTTTTGGGTCAACAGGCTTGAAATCTGCCCGCATTTGGCACAGTATACCATCAAGCTTTTTTAGTGCCGGGCATCCAGTGTTCTGTCCGAAAGAACCTTCAGTGCCGCTGGCGGAATTGGTAATGGACAACTAACAGGAATATATTTTTGCTGAGTTTTGAATTTAAGTTGTTTTTGTGTTTTTTGCTATATTTTGCAGATAATTGAGTTGTGTCGAAACTAGTTATATCCTCCTTATCAGTAGGTCAATATTTGCTCCATCCTTACCTTGAATCTTCTTACCTTGAAACATCTTGCTCAGCGAAGTTGTTAATTAAGTTTCTTGTTACTGACTAACTACTAAGTGTCTTCCACCTGGTTGTCTGACTATATAAACTGTGATGTGAAAATAAAGTTTTGAGACAGGATATAACTATATGCTTAATTTGCGTATTTGTTAAACACTCCCAACGCGTTGAAAACAGAGGTCACGATAGAGAGGGAAATATTGGTCTGGGATCAAAAGGAAATCACCTTAACAACAACTGATCACGACCGTCCCAGGAAAATGTCAATAGCCTCATCTTTTTGAAAATCAACGAAAGGTGAGTTACTAACAACTATCATATCCCCACTGCAGATGTCACTGACTCACACAAGGACCCACTAGGCCAACCAAGATGCCTCTGTGAACCAACCCTGATCCTGTGCTGAGTCTGTGGCTGCCTATCACCAAACATACTGTCAGCTGAGCCTGCCTCGGTTCAGTTTTTCTGCTAGTTATCGCAACGTCCAGGGGTGGCATTCTTCGCCAGTGTCATGCCTGCCATTTGTGCCAGCTAGCAAGTTACTTTACATTTCTGCTGCTTCCGGGAGGCCAACAAACTGCAGATGAAAACCCTAGTACTGCCACACTGATAGGTACCATTGCCTTTGCCTCATTTTTCAGCTAAGTATTGTAAGATTGAGGGTTGGCATTCATGTCATCCACTTCATGATGCAAACTAGCAATATCGTCTACTTTCCTAATGCTTCTGGCACCACAGAGCACAGCAATAGTGCTGGCGCACAAAACATCTTTGTGTGGCCCCTAATCACACATTTCCAATATTTGCATTACACACTTTGAGTTGGCATTGATGATCGACTACACCCAGCTCTAGATGCCAGTTACCAATGCCTTACACGCTCTGTCTCAGGGCCCATCGCCCATCAGTACTCCATTCACAAAAATTGTATTAAACACTTCTGGGTGTCATTGACGATGCACTACACCCAGCTCTAGATGTCAGTTACAAATGTGGTCCACGCTCCGTCTCAGGGTCCACCGCCTCCTCCTGATGCTGTTACTGCTGCCGCCTGTCAGTACTCCATTCACTATATTTGTATTACATACTTCTCGGTGTTATTGACGATGCACTACACCCAGCTCTGGATGTCAGTTACCAATGCCGCTCACGCTCATTCTTAGGGCCCACCGCCTCTGCCTTCTGCTGTTGCTGCTGCCGCTTGTCAGTACTCCATTCAGAAAAATGGTATTACACACTTCTGGATGTCATTGACGATGCACTTCACCCAGCTCCAGATGCCAGTTACCAATGTGCTCCACTCTCTGTCTCAAGGCCCCACTGCCTCCTCCTGATGCTGTTGCTGCTGCCGCCTGTCAGTACTCTATTCACAAAAATTGTATTACACACTTCTGGGTGTCAATGACGATGCACTACACCAAGCTCTAGATGTCAGGTACCAATGCTGTCCACACTCCGTGTCAGGGCCCACCGCCTCCTCCTCATGTTGTTGCTGATGCTGCTTTCCCAGTACCCAGCTCTAGATGCCAGTTACCAATGCTGTCCATGCCGCATTTTACAAAGTTACAGCTAGCAGATGGGAAAAGGCAGTCCCCTACACAGCAATGTCTTCAATAGCTACAGCTTCTACACTGTTCATATAGGTGATGGCCTCAACCTCTATAGGCCGTCCTTGCTCCGTCTCAGTGCCCACCGCCTCTTCCTCTTGCTTTTACTGCTGCTGCCTGCCCAGTACCCAGCTCTAGATGCCAGTTACTAATGCCGTCCATACTCCGTCTCAGGGCCTACCTCCATCTCATGCTATTACTGCTGCTGCCTGCCCTGTACCCAGCTCTACATGTCAGTTACCAATGCGGTCCATGCTCCGTCTCAATTCCCGTATTTTACATTGACATTTCTATTGCCTCATTACTCATGGATGTAATGCAGGCACCTACCCTGGCTGAGCACATGTTCTTATTTCTGCCCCTGTACTTCCTGAATTTTCTAATATCCTGGTGGGCTTTCTAAGGTCGTTATTAGGGGCAGGAAACACTTCTACAACTTTATTTCTGTTTTACAAAGTTACAGCTAGCAGACAGAAAATGGCAGTCCTCTACACACCAATGTCTCCAATAGCTACGGCCCCTTAACTGTCCATGTGAGGGGAAGCCTCAGCCTCTTCACATTTACCAATAGTTGGAGCCTCCAAAGTCTTAACCTCTTCATACTCCCACTTATCCTACACCTCTTATCTCTCTTTACAGTTGAAGACTAGAGTCACGTTTAACAGGGTCTTCTTTCACCGATGATTACACCAAGCCTGTTCTCTTGGCTGTGGTTTCTCTAGATGGTAGAGAGGGACAGTGGTAATCTCGTTCATCCATTCATGCGCGTAACTAAGTAGATGACAATACTTTTGGCTACATTAAGAGAGTCATAGCTACTCCTGCCATTTCCCCGTGTCTGCCCAGCACCCAGCTCTAGATGCCAGTTACCAATGCTGTCCATGCTCTGTCTCAGGGACCACAGCTTACTCCTCCTGCTGTTACTGCTGCCGCCTGCCCAGTACTCAGCTCTTGATGCCAGTTAACAATGCCGTCTACACTCTGTCTCAGCGCCCAGCGCCTCCTCCTCATGCTGTTAGTGCTGTTGCCTGCCCAGTACCCAGCTCTAGATGCCAGTTACCAATGACGTCCACACTTCGTCTCAGGGCCTACCCCCCACTCCTCCTGCTGTTGCTGCTGCCGCCTGCCGAGTTACCGGCTCTGTATGCCAGTTACCAATGCCGTCCACACTTCGTCTCACGGCCCACCACCTCCTCCTTCCGCTGTTGCTGCTGCCACCTGTCAGTACTCTATTCACTAAAGTTGTACACTTCTGGGTGGCATTGACGATGTACTATACCCAGCTCTCCATGACTCTTACCAATGCAGTCTCCCTGGCGACAGCTGACCAGAGGCCACACATTGCTACTGCTCTCGCTGACTCAAACTTCGTCTCTGGTCCTCCATACTTTTGCCTAATGTCACCGCACTACTTGTCCCCAACTTTATGCGTCATGCAGGTCATGATGCCAGCTAGCAATTTTTATTATTAATAAACAGGAATAATATAGCGTTAAGATTTTATGCAGCTACATAAATTCAATAGGGGTGTGTACATTAAATAGCAACACGTTCCACTGCTGTTTTGACTGCAGAGACTGTTGCTAGTGGGTTGAGTTCACGCTTTCTCAATGTTCTAATGTTTATGCTGCCTTCTGGATGCTGTCAATCACGCAAAAATCCTATATGCCTGCTCTGACTTTGCCTGCATTTTCTGAAAAAAGGTCTTTTGGAACTTTTTTTTTCACCTATTGCCAGTGTTCTCCTACACTTATCTAGCAAATTTGGTGACTCTAACATGTATAGGGGCTTTGCTATTAAATAAAGTCATCCCATTGACTTTAATAGAATTTGCAAAATCGATTCGCCAAAATTTTGCGAACCCACTGGAAGTTCAAGGAAATTTTCACAAGGCTGTCAGGTGCCTTCTTGCTCATCCCCAATTATAAAGCATCTGTGCTGACTGCGCTACAAAATTTTTTTAACACTTCCACTAACAGAATCTGGAATAGTATGGAGCATTCCTACTGCCCGAAGAACAATCTGGTGACTTTGTTTATAACCAAGTCATTAGCTTTCTCGATAGTTTTACCAGAATACTCCACGATGAAAGCAGCTTTTTCTGTATTGTCAGAATTGGTTTCTAAAAATCGGACGGATAGTGTTTCCGCTGAACTACCGATACCGATTGACACATATATTCATCCTTTTCCCGATCTTAAGATAGAGCACTGGAAACTACTGAACCTTTTAACTTTTCTAGATTTACAATCATGCCCACCTAAGTTGCCGCTTTAGCAAAAATTAGTTTTTTTTGGATTGCCTGTAACTGATGCCTAAACTTTATGTCGAATTCTTTATTATAATAAAAGTCACCATTATACACTTTATACACAACCACAGATAGTGGGTTTCTTTACCGGGTCATCCCAAATCAATCCAGGCATCCCAATCATTTATTAGGCATTACAAGACAAACAGGTTTTTATTAAATATCTTGAAGTGGAGATTGAACTAAATAAATCTTTTTCAGAAGAACAATGGAGGCGGGCTATTCACTCTGCCTTTAAATACACTAGATGTACTACTCACTGGTAATCTTATCTTAAGATGTTACCCCAATGGTATAGAACACCATTGTCACGTATAACAGGGAGGGGAGGGAAAACAGAAAGGTGTTGGTCACTACTAGGCCTCAAATGACTAGGGAAAAGGGAATGGTCACCCCTTGCAGACACCCTAATCTTGCCCTAACTCCTAACCGTATGAGTATTCCCTGATGATGAGGATACTCAAACACTGGAACCTAGTCCCTACTAGCCCTGTATAGCCCTGGCAGTAGTGTCTGGCTTGAGACTGCTGGTTCCTTCCCCTATGAAGGACCCAGTGTCTCCCTGAGGCCTAGTAAACAACTAAATAAACACAAAACACCAAAACACCAAAAGTAAAGCAACTTATCTTATTAGCAGATATCAACAGGAACACAGGATGGCTCAACACTCCAGCTATTGACAACCCAGCAGTGAATATCAACCGCACAGCAGGAAGTGTGAGGCCAGACTAAATGGAGGAGCAGTAATGACCACCAGCTGCACCTGATACAAGGGGAGTGGTCATTACAAACAACAACACAGAAACAAGTAAAAACAAAGAGACTGTCAGATTATCACACATGCAGCTTGTCTGACAGATCCTCAAACATCCGTCACGGAAGGGACCGTGACAGCCATATGTTCTGGCAAAATATGATTTAACTGTTTCGCAATATTGCTGGAGGTCGTGTGGACATATAGGCTCTTTGAGCCATATATTTTGGTACTGCAAAAGTGTAAAAAGTCTCTGGATAGAGGTATTTAAACTACTATCTGATGTGACCAGAATAATTGTGCAACCAAACCCTTTTTTGGCTTTACTTAAATTAGGGATTGAACAATATACAATAGAACATAAACTCATTGTTACACATCGTTTACACATAGTTACATAGTAAGTTAGGTTAAAAAAGACTAGTTCAACCCCTAGGGAAATAAACATATCCCAGATATAAAACCCTATAAGACATAGCTGGTGGAGGAAGGCAAAAGAAAACTCCTGGTACACCTGGTGCAATCGGATGTTCCCTGGATCCACAGTCACTGGTATTTTTACTTTAAAGTCTTAATACCCAGTTATATTCTGTGCTTCTGGAAAAACATCTTTTGTAGCTTTTTCTTAAAGCAATCTATAGTAGTTGCTGAAACTACTTTCTAAGGGAGCCGATTCCACATTTTCACAGACCTTACAGTGAAGAATCCCTTCCTTATCCGCAGCTTAAACTTCTTTTTCTTCTGACGCAAAGAGTGCCCTCTTGTTCTTTGTAATGATCTCAAAGTTAATAATGGGGAAGAGAGTTCTCTGTATTGACTGTTTATATATTTATACAGGGTGATCATATCCCCCTTAAACGTCTCTTCTCAAGGGAGAATAGATTCAGTTCAGCTAATCTCTCCTCATAGCTGAGCTCTCTAAAAATTAGAAATAATGGCTTTGAAATACCTGAGCTCAGCTCTTTGAGGACAGGTGGATGTAATCCATCAGGTCCTGGTGCTTTGTCAACCTTTTTTTTCCCAGCTGTTTTTCCCAGCTGTTTCTCAATCATGTCAATTCTGAGCCATTGTGACTCATTTAAGGCAGTGACTTTGCTATTATGAATTTGGACTTGACCTCTGCCATTTTCCTTCGTGTACACAGAGCTAAAAAAAAGTGTTTAGTAAATCTGCCTTGTCTTCATCCCCAGTTACCAACCTAACGACATCCTTTAAGGGGCCGACATGCTCAGATCTGGACATTTTGCTAATATTATATTTGAAAAATGTTTTGGGGTTTGCCTTACTTTCCTTTGCAATCAGTCTTTCATTTTGAAGTTTTGAACATTTTATCTTCTTTTTACATCTTTTGTTATATTCTTTATAGGTTTCAAATGATGAAGGTGATCCTTCCTTTTGATATTTTTGAAATGCCCTTTTCTTGTTCCTCATTGCTTTTTTACCATCAGCTGTAAGCCACATAGGTTTTAATTTTACCCTCTTAAACTTATTACCCATTGGAATATATTTTTCAGTTTGCTTTTGTAGAACAGACTTGAAACATTCCCATTTCTGTTCTGTGTTCTTTGAGGAAAATATTGTCTCCCATTCCAAGTCACAGAGAGCCACCCTTAAAAATGGAAAATTTGCTCTCTTAAAATTAAATGTTTTTATCTTTCCTGTTTTTGCTTCCAGTTTACAGCTAACATTAAATAAAATCATATTATGGTCACTGCTACCCAGATTCTCTTGTATTTGCACATTTGTTATAAGCTCTGCCTTATTAGAACGAACTAGGTCCAGCAGAGTATCATTTCTAGTTGGGGCTACTATAAACTGTGCCATAAAATTATCTTGTATTAAATTCAAAAATGTCCTCCCTTTTGCTGTTCCTGTAGTGCCATCACTCCAGTCAATGTCAGGGTAGTTGAAATCTCCCATGATTGAAACACTTCGACTTTTTGCTGCTTTTTCTATCTGTGCTAGTAGTTGATTTTCTATTTCTTCCTTAGCACTGGGGGGCCCATAGCAGACTCCTATAATTATTTGTTTGTTATTCAACCCCACATTCAACTCCACCCATAATGCCTCAACCTCATCGCTTGTTCCCTCCACAATTTCTTCTTTCACATTCACTTTTAGATCACTTCTCACATACAGACAGACACCACCACCCTTTCGTTTGCGTTTGACTCTGTCTTTACGAAAGAGAGTATACCCGAGAATATTGACAGCCCAGTCATGTGAAGAAGAAAGTCGGGATTCAGCAATACCAACCAAGTCATAATTCTCTTCACTCATTAAGGCTTCCAACTCCCCTATCTTGTTTGCTAGACTTCTAGTATTGGTGAACAGGATCTTTAAACCATTGCTGCATTTACCATCCTTGTTTGCCAAATCATTTTGTTTTTCAGTACAACTAGTACTGCACAATCCAATGTTTGTTTGTAACATGGGAAGCTCCTTACAATTATCCATAATCCTCCCCCAACTATCCCCAATCCACCCTCCACTAGTGTCTGACACCTGACTAACCTGTCTGCCACATTATTTGACTGTCCCACCCCCTTTGTCCTAGTTTAAATATCCCTCCACCATTCCCCTAAATCTTTCCCCTAGCACAGCAGACTCCCTTTTTATTTAGGTGCAAACCATCTCTGGCATACAGGTTGTACCCCAATGAAAAGTCAGCCCAGTGCTCTATGAACCCAAACCCTTCCCTTCTACACCAGGACTTAAGCGAGAAAAGGTTTGCTTATAACATCAAGCAAACAGTTAAATGTCATGCATATTGGTCTTTATGGTTTGCACATCCAAAATTCATAGTGCAAGTATAACTGGTTGTATTTGATGTGCTGTATTAATAACTAATAATCTAAAAATGTATACATTAGTTAATTGATTCAGGTTAACTCCTAGCACTTTGTTTGCTTTTGATTGTTTCTGATTTTTTTCTCTTTTCTTTTTTTTTCTATATTGTTTGTATAATATATTTAAAACTTTCTATAAAAAATATCTTTAAAAAAAAGAAAGAAAGGAAAGGAAAAAGTACATTTAAAAAAATATCCAATTGTTACAGTGATAGATCCAGTAATAGACCTGCAATCCAAACCATGTCTAGAAAATGGTACTATGTTTTACTGATTAAAAACTAAAGGATACCAACCTGTCCACCATCATACCACCACACATAAACATGGCACAGTGTGAGGAAAAAAAGGATGGATGGGGGAGATACTCACTGCCTACCAGTGGTCAATAACAGCACCAAATTTTTGAAAAAGATTTAGAATAGATAACAGTCAGGATCCAGATGATCCAGGCTAAGGATATGTACACTCAGATACCAGTCAACCGAGATGAACGGTTGTGCTCATCTTTAGCAAAAATTTAATATGTAAAGCAGTCCCCTGAAATGGCAAATTGATGAACTACATATCAGGTAGAACCATTGTTTGTGCCTATGAAGAAGAGCACAGTGGGGTGCACTTGATTGTAGCCCCCTCTCTAAAGAACAGCATGCCCTTGTGTGTTTGTTCATTTTTTTGTCACTGGAAAATAATCACTAAAGTTTGTTTCCAGGGACAATCCTCTGATGCCCATTGAATATCTGTGCAAGGCTTAAAGAATTTCCTGAAGATAAAGGCCAATGCAGGTAAGCTGTATAATATTTTTCCAGGGTGACAGCAGAAAAGTATTTTGTCAGCAACTGAGGATCAACCTATGAGTACTTGAACAAATAGAAGAGCTGGCAAGAAAACAGACCAGATTTAACCTTTTCCCTAACAAACCCTTTTTAATTAGTGGCACAATATAAATTAAATACCTTTAATTAAGACAATAATATAGTATTGGCAAAAAAGGCAGAATGGGATTTCTTTAAGGGGCAGTTCAGGAAAGAAAGTGAATGCCCCAACTAGAGCATTTTTTCTTTTTTGGTTATGGCTTAGTTATGCATATATTTAAAAAAAATGTATGCTAACCTCAGCCTATTTAAAGATATGTTTCTTTTTTTTCTAAGTATGACTTCTACTGTTATTTTTCACCAATTTACATAATTGTAGATGGGTTCACCAATGGCATTTGACAGTGTTTTACTTTAAATACAATCTGCTTTCAGGAATTATATCCATTTTCTAATCAGTCAGATGATTTGTTTTTCTTTTTCATAGCATTAATAATATATGCTTCTGGGACACCACAAGGGATTGAGTGGTTGTCTGTTATAGCAATAAACAGCTGGAAATTACAAAGGCCCAAAGAATCAGAATGTCTTGTTGCATGGTAAATTTGTAGACCTTGTACTTTACCATTCATTTCTGAAGTTTATTTCCGTTTACAGTTGCTAAATTCCAGAAGCCAAGTAATGGTTTCTGAGTGCTGGGAGAACTACTCCAAGCCACTGTAATCTTAGTTATCAATAACTATAAATGTCACTCTCCCTTTATAGAAACCAGAAAAAATAATACCATTCATTCATCACAGAAGGAATGTGCTACAGAACTAGGATTGTTGTTGAATGAAGATCTACAAGGGTCTTTGGGCAAATAAAATGGAGTCCATATCTGTCAAAAAACTTGCATCCCTCCCTGTTCCTGAGGTCTTCTCTGTGTGTCTTTTACAACGCCGTCAAGCCTTTGCAGCATAAACATCGCAATAAGGTCATCTAATTCTAGCTGTGCAGGTTAGTTTTAAAGGTACACTGAGATTTGCAGAGCATTGTTGCAGTAACATGAACAGTAAGTGTAAAGCTACGTACACACGGCAGATTTTTATCGCCCGATAATCGGCATTGGCCAATTATCGGGTGAAAATCTTCCGTGTGTACAGTCGGTGTCGTCCATCGTCCGGACAACCGACCTGCCGGATCCACGGACGATGGACGACATCCGATCGTAATGAAAGGGAAGGGGAGAGCGCGCAGCAGGGTGCCGCTCCGTCGCTCTCCCCCCTCCCCTCTCCATAGAGCATGAACGGTGCTGTATGTACAGCACCGTTCATGCATCGTGCACTCCCTTGTCGTTGGAAAGGATCGTGAAAGATCCTTTCCAACAACAAAAATTGCAAGTGTGTACGCAGCTTTACCCGGCTCCATCACTAGAACCAGATAACACACAAACTTTAACCCACAAAGTGGCAGACCTCTGCTGGGATAACCACTGTACACAATAGCTGATGTGTAACTAATATCTATAAAGGTCTATTCTCTCTGAAATGGTCCACTGAAGTGCATTAGGGAGCATTATAGTAAGGAAGCTAATTATTTTAAAAAGACTGCCAGTACACTATATTGGACCAAAAAAATGGACATTTAGTGCTCCACAACACATGGTAGTGACCCATTTGTCATTGTGGTGCTCTGCAACACATGGTCTGTAAGAGTGTTGTCTTATGCATTATGTTGTGCATTATAGCGCATTTGAAAGTGTATGGTGCTGGGAGCTTGTTACCACAGTACATTACAACTGACAGATGTGAATGGGTTCTAGATGAAAAAAAAATTCCTACTGCTGCCTATATGCAGTTTACAATTTACATTTCCTTTACATATACATTTAGTTGTGGGAATTTTCTTAAGACTGCTTCCCTACTCTGGGAAAAACAGGGTAATTACAAGAATGGAGTACACAATAAATTTATCTGACCATGCTTTATAACTGACCAACTAGCCACCTGTCACATGGAACCTGGAGGGTGGATATACATAGAAAAATCTGTGGGGAGAAATGTGAAATGTAGTAATGGTAAATTTAGATTTTTTCTACATTTGACAGCACAGTGTAAGAGTTTTTAAAGATCAAGGGTAGTAAGACAGCAAAGGAGCATTCTACTGATAGTAATCTTCATTAAGCTCAGATCACCCCAAAGGTAGGTTCAAATTATACAGATCTAAAGCAGTTTACTAAAGACTGCCTGATGTGTAGGAAATCTGATTGCAATCCTATTTCACACTTTCACAGCTTGCATCCTTTGTAAAAAATTCAGTTCCAAAAGTCATTTTTTCACGAATTAAGAGGGCTGAGTCTGATTCACATGTGTTGGAGTAACGGTATGATGAAATGTCCAACAAATTTGCCAGTGACAAATATCCCCTTCAACTCTTACTAAAGCTGAACAATTCTACTACAATATCCATGTAGACAGACTGATTGCCTTAGCTTTGCGCCTAAATGTAATGTTCCTTGCAGTGAGTTTCTACCTTTTGAAAGCATTGGTATATTTCAAGTGACAACATTTTACTCAACATGTTAACCTTTTCTTTAAACTTCTTGATGGTTATAAAACAAGCTGCTATCTACCTTTTTAAATGTATATTTGGCCAAAAAATATTTTTTTTCAATTATGAACGGCATGGGAAAGGATTAAAACTTTTTTTGAGATTTACTGCCATTTGTGTCTTAATTTGAGACTTTGCCCCTAACTTATTGTCCCACCAACCAGTCACCAGACAGGAAGTAAAGAAAAATTTACAGCATATATACCGTATTTTTCGCTGTATAAGACGCTCCGGAATATAAGACGCACCCAATTTTAAAGGAGGAAAATCTAGAAAAAAAGATTCTGAAAGATTATTCCCCTTCTGATCACTCATGTGGCATTCATACCGGTATTCCCCTTCTGATCGCTCATATGCCATTCAAATTCCCTTTCTGATCACTCTGTGCCTTTCAAATTCCCTTTCTGATCACTCTGTGTCATTCAAATTCCCCTTCTGATCACTCTGTGCTTTTTTTCCACTGTACGGCAGTTAGGACAGGGAACAGCAGGGGGCGCTGTGCTGGCTTCTTTCACTGCAGCCAGGAGGAGACACGCGCTGCCAGAGAGGAGAACAGACACACGCTGCTGCCAGAGAGGAGAAAAGACACACGCAGGATCGGGTATCGGGTGAGTATCTTATTTTAATTATTTTATAACACATTTGTCGTATAGGACGCACCAACTTTTCCCCCCCAGTTTTGTGTCTTATACGGCAAAAAATACGGTAAATATAAATTCACCAGGAGGTTGTATGCTTCTGGTATTACAGTCACTGGAAATATAAATAAAGGAAGGCCAATCTAAGTACCTGTTAAGATGCATGGATTACCTTCACTCTTCAAGGAAGAGTCAAGAAAATAGAAACATTTCATTTGTCTTGCTATAGGTTTCCAAAAGCATCTTCAACCACTTATAACCATTTGGAAGGCATTCCAATTAAAGTCAATGGAAATGGTTCAGCAGAAGACTGACCTGGAGCATCCTGGTGTAGTTAAAAAACTGCTACTGCTACTGAATCACTGCAGATTGCCTGTAAAAGTTGGATTTCAAACTCCTCTCATTTATTTATTGTTAATTAGGGGTCTTGGTAGTTCTTTTATCTTTACGAAGCGGTGAACCACTGTGGTAATGATTACTTACTAACTGCCCTAACATAGCCTAAAGGTGGAACTACACATTGCAGTGTATGATGATTTGGGTATGAGCAATCTCAAAGCAATACTAAAGGAATTAACACACATGGTATTATTCCATTCTTTGCAATCTACTAAAAACTTAAAAATCTATTGGGGTACACCTGTTAATGTAAATTGTCTATCAAAACCTAATCAATTGAGCTACATTCGAGAGTTCGATATATGTAGTCATTTGTCCAGTTGAACAGAAGAAATTGACAAAATTTTGCCATGGCTGATAGAATTGAGTTCACTAAATCAATTATTTCTGTGGCTTGCTCAGAGCTGAGTTTTTTTGCAAGCATTTGTGGGTGGTTTTCCTACTCACAAATGCTTGGAAGAAACAATTAACATTAAGTTTGTTCATTTTTCTTCATTTTACTGGTGGCAGGAGCATTTCCATGTGGTTTTCTGCATGCTCAATCCTCAATGCTCAACTTCTAGAGGTGGTTTTCCACCTCTGCCGCCATAGACTGTATGACAAGTAATATTTAAAATAATATAGTTTTATTTGGACACACTGATTTTCAGTTTGTATTTTGTCTTGCATAAAAAATATAGTTTATGATTGATAATATTATCAAAGCTATTTGGGTAATTGTTTGTTTTTTATCAATAAATTTGGAAATTACAAAAAAACAGAACAAAACAATATTTCATAGTTTTTAACTGCTCATTAATTGCTATGTTCTCTAGCTAATTACTCTAAAATAATATATAAAATGCAGCCTAACGCTTTTAAATAAATGCTTGCTTTTTATGGCTTTTGTAACGAGCAGTCAAACCATTTGGCAAAGTGAAGTTAATTATTTTCTAGGTTTTGTTTAAACTTATCCACCCATAGCACAGTGTAGGACATAAATATTTTGCTAAAATCAGTCTCTGCCTAATCCCTGGAATTATACAAGGATTTATTTAATCTCTGGGTGTTGAATGTCAAATTAGTTGGGTTTACAAATGTTTTCAGAAGGATTACAGATTGCAGGTTGGTGTTCTTCTCCTTGTAGAATGAAAACTTTTTGTAAAGACTGGCATGGGTGCACGGGCTCATTATAATAAATCAGGATAATAAACGTTGCTTGGGGTTTTAGAACTAAGCTTTAGTTAAAGCAGAACTGTTACATACATAGTTAAAATACATATGTTCATTGTTTTACCTGCAAAAAGATACAAAATTCTAGTAGGCCAGTCATGTGACTTGTCTACCTTCAAATTCAGCCATATTACTTCCTGTATCACCTACCTGCTAACTGGTCAGTGGTGATTATGCTGGTTTAGGCTGGGTCGACACGGACATTTTTAAAAACGCATGTAAACCTTCCTACTGCTTTTATTAGCGTTAGCGTTAGATAACCCTCATAAACGTGCCTCAAGGAAATCCTGGTGTAGATTAGCCATTGGAATGCATGGGAATTGGCTTGTGTGTTTTACATGTTCATATATTGTGCTATGGGGTGCTTAATGATGTGTACATTTTAAAGGCAAACTACCAGGAAAGTCCGGTATGCTGAAGAGTGGGAACAGTGGCATGTATGAATGTGTGCATGTACTACCACATGCACACATCCATATGTGGTTGGCATTTGACCCCAATAAAAGTGCATGCATAAGCATCAATTAGCTGTTGCTCCAAAATTCCAGATTAGTATATATTAGCCGCTAATACCTGAAGCTCAATATCCCTTAAACCATTATCTTCTTGTTCCTTTGCATAAATTGGTGGCTGATTACTTAGATGCTTGAAAACCTGCTATGGATCTAGCAGCATTCCTGTGATATTTTAACTTCCTGACCTGGTGCTGGAGCCTTGTTGATTATTTTGGTTACTGAACTTAGTCTTATTCTGACTATTCTTCTCTGTACTGTTTCTGTTACAAGCAGGCACCAAAAAACTTCTGTGACTTATAGCTGAGCTCACCAGAATTCTAGTTTGTTAGTTAATTAATCTATGGCATGTAGTTAACCCTACTGTTACATGTGATGGGAGACAGAGGACTTTTTAGGTATATAAACAACAGGAGCAGGATTATAGAGTTCTGGTAGTTTATGTACAAAAACACAAGAATTCTGCAGTCTTTTGTGGTAATATACTTAATTTTAAATGGCACCTTAAGGCAGCAAGACAGTGTGCCCGCAATGCCACAACCAATTTTCTTTTTTCAGTAGTCATAGGTTACAAAAACCTGTCTGAACTGTATTCTCACTTTATAGAAATGTGTTGCAAAAAAAAACACAAGTTGTATTTTGTACTCACTGCCTGACTAATTGCCTGTGCACTGATATGGACAAACAACTACATGGTTGTGGGAGGCTCAGTCTGCATGCTCAACAGGCTTGCTCCCCATTGTCCATTGTAATTATTTTATAGGTTTTCACTTGTTTGTATATTTGGGCACTTTCAGTATAGGTATTGTTTAATTTAGGTGTTTTTTGGTATTTTCTTTATGTGGAATATATCGCATGGCCTATATGTACTTATCAAAGTCTGTCTTTGGGTTGGGGTTGTAAGCAGAAGCTAGCAGTCCTAGGGAAGAAAGCAAAAATTTGGCCCTGCCCAACCATTCTACCTAGAAAGTCGATTCTAAAAAAAAAGAAAGCATAAAAAGAGCATGTCCAAAATGAGTTAAAGAAAAACTAGTATTACCTATGTGTTTTCCAGCTGAACATGACACTGATCTGTTAATAACTTTAGCTCTCGTACCTATATGGCTTTTGTAGGCAGCATTGACTTTGTAATTTCTCAAGAAAAAAACATGATACATATATTGGTGCGCAGTGAATCTGAAATCACCAACCATTTTTGGTATTTTATTTTATGTGCAATGTTTAGTCAAAGGTCTCTATTTATAAAACAGGGAATCTGACAATCCCTCAGACATTGCGTGGTGGGAAAAAATTACTGCTATTGAAAAACACGGAGCTGGGAGGGAATGTTTAAGAGAATTTCTGATTCCCTTTTTTATAAATAGAGCCCAAAAAGATGTAAAACCATTGTTTATAATAACATGAAATAGGGATGAGCAAGCAAGATTTTAAAATTTGAT
Source organism: Pyxicephalus adspersus (assembly GCF_032062135.1). Lineage (NCBI taxonomy): Eukaryota > Metazoa > Chordata > Amphibia > Anura > Pyxicephalidae > Pyxicephalus > Pyxicephalus adspersus. The sequence continues at coordinate 65,715,409 of NC_092859.1, forward strand.
CTCCCGGTGAATCGGGTCGTTCAACGCTTACCGAACATGTAAGAGAGAACGTCCTGTGTAAATTCGACCGTTGAGATCGAGTTTTTTGGGACCGTGTTAAATTAATTAGTTAAACCGTGGGAAGCCGAAGGCAATATGGGAACATTGGAAATTTGTGTTCATTTGGCAGCACTGATGATACTTCATAGCCACAAAAGGAGAAGAGCATGAAAATTGCATCTTATGCTAATAGAACATCTGTGGAGAAGGCTGCTGTGTACATTTCATTCAGCTGCCAGAAACACTAAATACTTACTTTAGGCAGAGTTCATATTTTAAAGATCAATTTAGCATGAATCAGTTCAATGAAATGTGATGATTATAAGAACTAAAATCCTATTTCAGAGTAGGCTGTTGCAAAATGCATTTAGAGATAGATGAACAGCATGACAGAGCTCCTTGTAATATAGTGCAAAGAGAAAAACAATTTAAATCTAACTCAACAAAAAGTGTTATTTTAGTAGGAGGGGATACTGAGCTCAGTCAGCCCCAGGTCTATTATAGGTATTATACATTGACCAAATTGGTAAGTTTATTTTCCTTTAAATGATGAAGTATTACATTGTATATGTACAATTACATACTAGGGATGAGCAAGAATGCCTCAGACATTCTCACGAAAATTTCCTCGAACTTCCGATAGGTCCCCAAAATTTCAGCGAACCGATTTTGTGGACCCATCGGAAGATCAAGGAAATCATTGCAGGATGAGGCTTGCCCTCATTTAAGCTCTAGTGCCCAGGGATCGCACACAGGAGAATCATCCTGTAATGATTTCCTCGATCTTCTCATGGGTCCACGAAATCGGTTCGCCGATTGGTACTTCCTTCGCTCCAACTCCCCTCCCTGTTGGTATCCCCCAAGGGTCAGCCTTGGACTGGTTCTCTTCTCTCTGTACATCTCCTCACTTGGTAGTCTCATCTCCTCCTTTGGCTTACAGTACCATCTGTATGCTATTGACACTCAAATTTATCTGTCCACCCCTGACTTGTCTCCCTCAGTCCTGGACAAATTTCATGCTGACTGTCGGCCATATCATCATAGATGTCTGACAGATTTCTGAAACTCAACCTAGATAAAACTGAACTCATCATCTTCCCCCCCCTCAAATTCCAAATCTCCCCTGACATATTCCTAACGGTTAACAACACAATCATTCGTCCCTCCCCTCAGGCACGTTGTCTTGGCATCACCTTTGATTTTGCCCTCTCATTTACCCCCCATATTCAGAACATTTCCAGGTCCTGTCACTTTCACCTGTTCAACATCTCCAAAATCTGCCCCTACCTTTCCCCAGAGACAACCAAACTCCTTGTACACACTCTTATCATCTCTCGTCTGGACTACTGCAACATCCTCCTCTCTTGTATTCCACTAACTCAACTCTCTCCTCTACAATCTGTTCTAAATGCTGCAACCAGACTCATCCATCTTTCCCACGGCTCTTCTTCTGCTGCCTCTCTTTGTAGTTCCCTTCTTTGGCTTCCATTTCACCTGAGAATCATAATCAAGCTCCTGTGCTTTGCTTTCAAAGCCTTACACAGCTCTTGTCCAACCTACCTTTCTGACCTGGTAGAAAAATACTCCCCTCACCGTTCTCTTCGCTCCTCCAATGACCTACTACTGACTCCCTCACTCATAACCTCACTAGTGTTGGTCGAATAGCTCACTATTCGCTTCAACCGCAATTCAGTTGAACAGAGCAAAATTATTCGGGTGAACGAACGTCGAATTCAAACTTCATTAAAGTCAATAGGGGAAATTTGGGTTGTTTTTCGGGAATGTGTAGAGATTCTACAACCTATAAATACATTTAAAAAGACATGTCAAGACTCCCTCAGCTCTGCACAACACTGTAAAAGTAAAAATAAAAAATAAGGAAGGCTTTATTATGTTGCTGGCAAGGTAATTTTTGGGGTGGTAAAGGGAACATGCCGTTTTTTTTACCAGCCTCCAAATAGAGACAGAGAGGGCCATGAGGGGGTTCCTCCGGTCCAAAAATTAGCCACCAGGTTTCACCGCTCTGTTACAAGCCAGACACAGGCTTCAGAATATAGGCAGAGGTCCCTGAGGGGGGTCTTTCAGTCACAAAATTAGCTAGTTACACAGCTCTGTTACAAGTTATATAGGCCTCACAGGAGTGGGGATCATATTGTTAACAGGAATCTCGAGCTGGGTGTAGTGCATGGTAAATGCCATCTGAAAGTCTGTAATACAATTTTTGTGAACAGAGTACTGACAGGTGGCAGCAGCAGGAGGAGGAGGCCGTGGGCCCTGAGACGGATTGTGAACAGCATTGGTAACTGGCATCTAGAGCTGGGTAATGGCCCGGCAGCAACAGTAACAGCACGAGGAGGAGGCATTAGGCCCTGAGACGGAGTGTGGAGGACATTAATAACTGGCATCAAGATTTGGTTACTGGGCCGGCAGCAGCAGTAACAGTATGAGGAGGAGGCGGTGGGCCCTGAGATGGAGCAAGGACAGCATTAGAGGTGGAGGCCCTCACCCATATGGACAGTGTAGAAGCTGTAGCTATTGGAGACAGTCTAGTCTGGCATCTAGAGCTGGGTACTGGGCAGTGGGCCGGCGGCAGAAGTAAAAGCATGAGTTTTGACAGCATTTGTTACTGGCATCTAGACCTTGGAACAGGGAAGGCAGCAGCAGTAACAGCATGAGGAGGAGGTAAGCCATGAGACGGATCAAGGACGGCATTAAAGTTTGAAACCATCAAAAGACATTGCTGTGTAGGGGACTGCATTTTCCTAACTGCTAGCTGTAACTTTGTAAAATGCGGCATGGATAGGAAGAGGTGGTGGGCCCTAAGACAGAATGTGGACAACATTTGTAACCACCATCTAGAGCTGGGTACTGGGCAGGCAGCAGCAGTAACAACATGGGGAAAAGGAGGTAAGCCAGAGACGGATCAAGGGCGGTATTAAAGATTGAGTCCAACACCTACATGAGGTGGGCTCTGAGGCAAAGTGATCTGAGACATGATTATCTGTCATCTAGAGTTGGGTACTGGGCAGGCAGCATCAGTAATACCAGGAGAAGAAGGCGGTGCGCCCTGAGACCAAGTGTGGACGCAATTAGTATATGGCATCTAGAGTTGAGTACTGGGCAGGCAGCATCAGTAAAAACAGGAGGAGGAGGCTCTGGGCTCTGAGACCAAGTGTGGACGGGATTATTATGTGGCATCTAGAGATGGGTACTAGGCAGGCAGCATCAGTAACAGGAGGAGGAGGCGGTGGACTGTGAGACCAAGTGTGGAGTGCATTAGTATCTGGCATCTAGAGTTGGGTACTGGACAGGTGGCAGCATCAGTAACAGTGGGGGGAGGAGTCAGTGGGCTCCGAGAAGGAGCGTGGACGGCATTAGTATCTTGTATCTGGAGTTGGGTACTGGGCAGGTAACAGCATCATTTACAGCAGGAGGAGGAGGTGGTAGGCTCTGAGACGGAGCGTGGGCGGCATTAGTATCTTGAATCTAGAGTTGGGTACTGGGCAGTGAGCAGCATCAGTTACAGCAGGGTAAGGAGGCCATGGGCTCTGAGAGGGAGCATGGACGGCATTAGTATCTGGCATCTAGAGTTGGGTACTAGGCAGGCAGCATCGATAACAATAGGAGGTGGAGGGCTTGGGCTCTGAGACCAAGTGTGGGCTGCATTAGTATCTGGCATCTACAGTTGGGTACTTGGCAGGCAGCATCTGTAACAGCAGGAGGAAGAGGGGGTGGGCTCTGAGACCGAGCATGGACGGCAATAGTATCTTGTATCCAGAGTTGGGTACTGGGCAGGCGGCAGCATCAGTAACAGCAGGAGGAGGAGGCGAAGGTCTCTGAGACCAAGTGTGGACGGCATTAGTATCTGGCATCTAGAGTTGGGTACTAGGCAGGCGGCAGCATCAGTTACAGCAGGAGGAGGAGGCGGTGGGCTCTGAAAAGGAATGTGGACGGCATTAGTATCTTGCATTTAGATTTATGTAGTGGGCAGGCAGCATAAGTAACACCGGAGAAGGAGGCTGTGGGCTGTGAGACCAAATGTGGACGGCATTAGTATCTGGCATCCAGGGTTGGGTACTAGGCAGGCGGTAGCATCAGTTACAGCAGGAGGAGGAAAAGGCGGTGGGCTCTGAGACAGAGCGTGGATGGGATTAGTATCTTGCATCCAGAGTTGGGTACTTGGCAGGCAGCATCAGTTACAGCAGGAGGAGGAGGTGGTGGTCGCTGAGGCGGAGCGTGGACGGCGTTAGTATCTTGCATCTAGATTTTGGTATTGGGCAGTCAGCATCAGAAATAAAAGGAGAAGGACGCGGTGACCAAGTGTGGACGGCATTAGTATCTGGCATCTAGAGTTGAGTACTGGGCAGGCAGCATCAGTAAAAACAGGAGGAGGAAGCTCTGGGCTCTGAGACCAAGTGTGGACNGGATTAATATGTGGCATCTAGAGATGGGTACTAGGCAGGCAGCATCAGTAACAGCAGGAGGAGGAGGTGGTGGGCTCTGAGATGGATCATGGGCATTAGTATCTTGAATCCAGAGTTGGGTCCTGGGCAGGCAGCATCAGTTACAGCAGGGGAAGGAGGCCATGGGCTCTGAGAGGGAGCGTGGACGGCATTAGTATCTGGCATCTAGAGTTGGGTACTAGGCAGGCAGCATCAGTAACAACAGGAGGTGGAGGCCGTGGGCTCTGAGACCAAGTGTGGACGGCATTAGTATCTGGCATCTACAGTTGGGTACATGGCAGGCAGCATCTGTAACAGCAGGAGGAAGAGGGGGTGGGCTCTAAGACCGAGCATGGACGGCAATAGTGTCTTGTATCCAGAGTTGGGTACTGGGCAGGCGTCAGCATCAGTAACAGCAGAAGGAGGAGGCGGTGGGCTCTGAGAAGGAATGTGGACGGCATTGGTATCTTGCATCTAGATTTAGGTACTGGGCAGGCAGCATAAGTAACACCAGAGAAGGAGGCTGTGGGCTGTGAGACCAAATGTGGACGGCATTAGTATCTGGCATCTAGGGTTGGGTACCAGGCAGGTTGTAGCATTAGTTACAGCAGGAGGAAGAGGCGGCGGGCTCTGAGACAGAGCGTGGATGGGATTAGTATCTTGCATGTAGATTTGGGTACTGGGCAGGCAGCATCAGTAACAACAAGAGGAGGAGGCCATGGGCTCTGAGACCTAGTGTGGATTGTGTTAGTATCTGGCATCTAGAGTTGGGTACTTGGCAGGCAGCATCAGTTACAGCAAGAGGAGGAGGTGGTGGTCGCTGAGGCGGAGCGTGGACGGCATTAGTATCTTGAATCTAGATTTGGGTATTGGGCAGGCTGCATCAGTAACAGAAGGGGGAGGAGGCGGTGAGCTCTGAGACCAAGTGTGGACGGCATTAGTATCTTGCATCTACATTTGGGTTCTGGGCAGGCAGCAGTAGTAACAGCAGGAGGAGGAGGCGGTGGGCCCTGTGAGGGAGTGTGGATGGGATTAGTATCTTGCATCTAGATTTTGGTATTATGCAGACAGCATCAGTAATACCAAGAGAAGGAGGCGGTGCGCCCTGAGACCAAGTGTGGACGGGATTAGTATGTGGCATCTAGAGTTGAGTACTGGGCAGTCAGCGTCAGTAACAGCAGGAGGAGGAGGCGGAGGGCTCTGAGATGGAGCATGGGCGGCATTAGTATCTGGCATCTAGATTTGGGTACTGGGCAGGCACAATCAGTAGAACCTGGAGAAGGAGGAGATGGGCTCTGAGACAAAGTGTGGACGGCATTAGTATCTGACATCTAGAGTTGGGTACTGGGCAGGCGGCAGCATCAGTAACAGCAGGAGAAGGTGGCGGTGGGCTCTGAGACCAAGTGTGGACGGCTTTAGTATCTGGCATCTAGAGTAGGGTACTGGTCAGGCAGCATCAATAACAAAAGAAGGAGGAGGTGGTGGGCTCTGAGACCAAGTGTGTACGGGATTAGTATCTTGCATATAGAGTTGGGTACTGGGCAGGCAGCGTCAGTAACAGCAGGAGGAGGAGGCCGTGGGCTCTGAGACCAAGTGTGAATGGCATTAGTATCTGGCATCTAGATTTGGGTACTTGGCAGGCAGCATCAGTTACAGTAGGAGGAGGAGGCGGTAAGCTCTGAGACCAAGTGTGGACGGCATTAGTATCTTGCATCTACATTTGGGTTCTGGGCAGGCAGCAGTAGTAACAGCAGAAGGAAGAGGCGGTGGGCCCTGTGACGGAGTGTGGATGGGATTAGAATCTGGCATCCAGAGTTGGGTACTGGGCAGACAGCATCATTAACAACAGGAGCTGGAGGCGGTGGGCTCTGAGACCAAGTGTGGACAGCATTAGTATCTTGCATCTAGAGTTGGGTACTTGGCAGGCAGCATCTGTAACAGCAGGAGGAGGAGGAGGCGGTGGGCTCTGAGACAGAGCATGGACGCCATTAGTATCTTGCATCTAGAGTTGGGTACTGGGAAGGCGGCAGCATTAGTTACAGCAGGAGAAGGAGGCAGTGGGCTCTAAGACAGAGCGGGCGTGGACGGCATTAGTATGTTGCATCTAGAGTTGGGTACTAGGCAGGCAGCTTTAGTAACACCGGAAAAGGAGGCAGTGGGAGGCACTTAGTTTCAAGTGTTGAGCACACAGTTTGCAAATGACCATAGTGTTTTCATCACTATGGACATTAAAAAATACCCAAACGGGCAAACATCTAACTGGGCCGAAAGGTGCTCTGGAGCTGGTGCTCGTGGTGGCGGTTCGCGGTTGTTGAGCCATAGCTGTGGTAAAAGTTTCTGACAATGGACATGCCCCACTCAAATTGCTGGCAGCAGCACGGGTAACTTTGGTGGCAGAAAGAGGAAGATGTAGCAGTTTGAGCTTGCTTCTTGGGCGGACGTGATCGCACAGAGCTCTGTGCTTTGACCAGGTGTTCCTGCCAGGTTACCTGGTGGTGGCTTGTTAAATTTGTGCTCATGGAACTTTGGAAGGTTTGCTTGGGTTTTTGCCTAGTTTCAAGTGTTGAGCACACAGTTTGCAAATGACCATAGTGTTGTCATCACTATGGACATTAAAAAATGCCCACACAGGCAAACATCTAACTGGGCCGAAAGGTGCTCTGGAGCTGGTGCTCGTGGTGGCGGTCCGCGGTTGTTGAGGCATAGCTGTGGTGACAGCTTCCGACGATGGAGGACTATGACTTGCCTCACTGGTACGTGAAGACTGCAGAGTGTGGGCAGCTTTTACCCTCTTCCTCCCTCTCCCCCTTTGAGGGCACTCTGCAACCTCCTCCTCCTCTTCTTCCTCCTCCTCATCCTCTTCTTTATGCCTATGATGATCTCCTTGTTCGCCCTATATTGGATCAAGGACATCATCATCACCATCATCATCAGAAAAGACAGTTTCCCTGTATGTGCCGAAAGGAAGCAGCGGCCTTTTGGAGCCAGTTTGAATTGGCTCGTCTGGCTCAGAGTGTTCGGGTGAAAAGTAAGTTGGGGGAAAGCCTGTGAACTGACTCTCTTCATCAGATGACTGAAACAACTGAGCATCTTGAAAGAATGCTTGTAGCTCCGTCTCTCTAGGAGAAACAGGTGTATCATGGACAGTTTGGGACACCTGTGAGGCCTGTGTCTGGGACGAAGAGGGGGTAAAATCACTTGACCCAGGCTGGGTCATGTACTCTACTACCTCGTGTGTGGAAATAATGGACGCCCACCACCAACAGCAGCGCTTCTTGTTCTCCGGTCTGAAGCTAAAAACAAACTCATGCTGCTTTTATTGCCACATCTGTCAAAGCTGCCCCTTCCTCTTTGGCCAGACATTGTACACATTTTTTGTGGCTTGACAGCCTGCAAAATACTTTGGAGCTAATATGCTTCACAAAGTGTAAATTTGTACAGTAAGTTGATTTTTTTATTTGGGGGGGGGGGGGGGTGATTGATACCAAAAATGCAAGTGCGCTGCGTGTGTTGTATGCAGCACTTTCCTTCAGTGGTGACGCTTGTAATATGCAGCACAGTATACAAACTATATACTGCAGTACAAGTGTGATAATGTGCACGCAGTCAGGGAGGATACCCTATCTCTGGCTGTGTGTAAATAACACACTGACTATCTATCTATCTATCTATCTATCTATCTATCTATCTATCTATCTATCTATCTATCTATCAGTGAAACACACTTCCTTTCTGAGTTCAGTAGATTTCAGGACTGCACCAATACAGTACAATCCAACATTCTACCTGACTAATAGTGAGTGTGACACAGTCTAACTAAGTAAAGCCTTTTTTTCACTTTGACAAAGCAAGCCAAGCAGCACAGAAAGGTTGTGATGCTAGCAAATCTGCAGGCACGCCCTGGCCTTATTTAGGCCAATGGCTGCCTGTGTGGCATGCAGTGACAGACAGCCAGTGGGCTGCCTGCCACAACAAACATCGAGGAGAGCATCCCTGCTGTTATTGGAGGGCCCTAGGAATTATGGGGGAGGTCCCTAGGCATTGTGGAAGGGCCAAATTCAGGGCTTCGAATCCAACAACATTCGGGTCGGATCAACCTGAATTCGAACGGCCATATTCGGGTCGCACACTAGGACGACCCCAATTCAAACAACAACACAACTCATTACACACACGGCTCCAAGACTTTTCCAGGGCTGCCCCGACTCTCTGGAATAGTCTTCCTCATCCTATTTGGCTTGCTCCTACCTTCTGCTCATTTAAAAGAGCACTCAGAACCCATTTTTTCAAACTTGCCTACCCGGCTTCTTCTGTCAATTGAAACCGTCACTACTTCCCACCACTACATATCTGCCTTCCTATTGTGTGAGACTTTTCCACCTCCTAGTTTGTAAGCTCCTCAGGGCACGGTCCTCTTCCCCTCCTGTGTCAGAGTCTGTAACTCTCTGTCATTTGTTACCCCTATTTAATGTAAAGTGCTGTGTAATATGTTGGCGCTATATAAATCCAGTTTATTATTATTATTATTATTATTATTAATAATAATAATAATAATAATAATACTTGTATTTAGGGTTTTTTTAAAAGACAAATTATACTTTTAGTTAGTGATCTTTTTATACATTTTGTATACAAGTTTCATGCATTTTTCTATTTAGATTCAACTGTAAAATTTGAATTCAATGAGTAAAAACATTTTAAAATTGACTCCTAAATTTGTATTTCCAATAAATAGGACTAAATGCTGTATGCAATGAGCAATATACGGTTTTTAGAAAACAAATTCTACTGGACATGAACAACCAACCAGAATACCGCTGCTGTTCACTATTTGACATTGACTAAATGACAGTAAGGAAAAAAAAACAAAGAATTCCAAGATATAGGACTTTTTCAGGTATCAAAGTTAAAACTACACTGATAAGAAAATAGAAGCCAAACATAAAAGATCTGGATGATAGCTAATATACATCCTAAAGTGTATCTAAACCTTATAACTAAACTATTGCTTGCATTTGTTGCTGGCAATGTCCTTTCTGCAAAAAATACCTTACCTGCCCTAATCCCAATTTTTTAATTACGCTTCCCTGTCCCTGCTTCATCGTAGGCACCACCATCTTCTCCTAGCCTTCTTCCAAGTTTCTATCTTGGCCAGGCCAGAATGAAATAACACCTGCTCATGATGGTGTGGGAAGTCCTGGGGAATGCTGGGATATTCAGCATCATACACTAAGCATTTACACTAAGCTGTGCATGTGCAGGTCAACGCTTAAAAAAAAAAGAAAAGAATACCATATAGACAGGTAGACATCCCCTGTTTCCTTCTGCAAATATATTTAAATATACAATACTCCTACTTATTCCACATACCAAAATAAGTGGTAGCTTTGGAGCACAATAACTGCCTCGAAATAGGGAGTTTTTAAGAAAATGCAATGCAGGAGTACTGTGAAAACATATTTATATTAGACTATACTGAGAGACTTAAAGAGAGATTTAAAAGTATAAAAAAAATATCATCATAAGGCAAAACAACATTTTACTATATAAAAATAGAAGGTCATTACAATGCTAAACAACATCCCAGGTCAAAAAAACATAATATAATAAAAATTCTAATCCTATACAAAATAAAAGGCCTTTTTTGTGAATAAATGTCACACTGAAAGACAGGAAGTGCAAGATAAAATAAAGAAAAACGCTATGGTCCCCTGTCTCCTCTCACATTGGCCCTAATTCATCAATGAAATCCACGCTCGCTGGTCGCGCCTACTTTCGCGCTTCCAGTGAGCCGGTTTTCTGCGGTCCGGAGTCGAGTGTGCTCGTACACTCGCCTCCTCACTGCCAGCCGGATTCCTGCCTTGATAATAATGAGCAATAGGGGTCGCGAATCTGCAATTAAGGCGATTAGATTTCAGCTGCGCCATTAAGGAGGATCTGTTAAGCTCACTGGTGAGATCATAGCAATTAATTAGCGCACAACTGCTCTCTGTTCTGTGCTTATTTACAGTCCTTTACAGGTCAATTAGAATCTTTAATGCTTCATTAGATTTCAGCTGCGCGATTAGGGAGGATCTGTTAAGCT
>NC_092859.1:65729550-65731661 GCF_032062135.1 Pyxicephalus adspersus
CCATTATGTTCACAGGTTCCTGTCTGCTTATCTGTCTTTTGGACTTCTCCACAGAATGACCAACCAAAAAGGGGTTAAAAATATACTGTGGTTGATTTATGAAAGTAATATGGACTGTTTACTTGAGTGAGTTATCAATATGCTAGGGACTTTCCTAGGGTAATACTCAGGGCTTAGCTGTCAGTTTGGCATTGCAGCAGTAAACACTACTCCCCCAGCTTTACCCCTTGCACATCATCCAAACTAGGTGCCTTTCTTGACCTTCCCTTGCCATTTCTAAATTAAACATTGGCATACGAACTTAATGCTACATGCTATGTTTGCTTTAATGCTAACATATACTACACATTAATTAGGTTTTTCTTTTTCTGCAACGAGAGATGATTATTATGCATTAATATAACCAACAAGTTATATATTTTAATAAAAAATGACATTGATGGATGAGCCTCTAAAAGTGTCCTGTATATGATGATAGGTATTAGGGAAAATTTCATTAAACTGACCTAACAGCATTGATATAAAATATATATATAGGATTTAATCTGTAAAGGACAATTTGTAGACTTTTCAAAATATTTGTTTAAATTCCTCAATGTTAAATCATCTTCTGAAACCCAGTGACAAGACACGTTGAAGAGATGGGTGCAGGTAAACTTTAGCTGGTATCCAAAATCGCAGTCTACTTTTGTCAGGTTGTGTTTGCTTGTTTGCTGCAATTCTCCTTTTTTCTGACTGTGAGGTACAGCTATGTAATTTTTTAAATAGAACCTCAAAACTCTTATATAGAAACTCAAATTGCTAAAGTGCAAAATTTGCAAAGATCAGGAAACCTAAAATATATTTTTGGCTTGGCATACAATTTAGTTAATATAAGGAAAATTTATTCAAAATATACAAAAAAAAAAAAAAAAAATTGAGCCCAAAAACATGCCCGATATGTTGTTAGTACACAAATATATATGATTCCAGTCTTGTAAAATCCTTATAAAAGCTTGGAATCCATAGGTATACAACAGTACTCCAATGACTTCCAAGAACTTCCCTGAGCTTCACAGAAGTGTGCAACTTTCAATAGAAAAAAATAAATTGTTGTCTATGTACCACCAAAAAGTGGTTATTTACATTGCTAAATGCACAATAATATAGTTCCACATTCGTTTTATTTTGTGTCTGGAGAAGGAGATAGGTCCACAATGCCAAACGTCAATACATGTTTTTTTTTTTTTATCAAATTCTGTTTGAAGGAAACATGTTAGATATGTATAATGCATGAATACATTTTAAGGTAATTGTTGATAACCAAAACACACAGTTATATGATGGAATTATTATTTGGTATTTTTACACAGTATTTATATAGCGCCGACATATTACGCAGAGCTTTACAAAGTCCATAGTCATTTCACTAGCTGCCCCTCAAAGGGGCTCACAATCTAATATCCTTCCCATAGTCCCAGGTTATTAATACAGTCATTTTTTTGAGGGGGAAGCCAATTAACCTAACTCCATGTTTTTGGAATGTGGGAGGAAATGGGAGTACCCGGAGGAAACCTATGCAAACATGGTGAGAACCTGCAAACTCCATACAGATAGTGTATTTATTGCACAATTTATTGTATTCATAATTTGCACAAGGGTTTATGTTATGCTCCACTACAATACAAATCGTGTTATCCTTTCTATAAAAAAGGCAGCTCTTTGGTCTTTGCAGGGCCACTACAAGTATGTCTTGCATTTGATATTGCAATGGATTATCCTTGTTGCTAGTGATTCTGCTTTTTTAACCACCTGGGCGTTTCACTGATGTCTAGATTTCTGTACCAAAAGCTGTACACTGTTTTTCATGAAATTCTTTTTTAAATTGTAGACCTGTAACTTACAGAAATATGTCCGAACAAGCGTCTAGTAGATATCATGAATATAAAAGAAGTTTGAAACACACAATCATGTAAAAAAAAAACATTTACTTTTAATAAAATTAAAGAAAAAACACAAAAATCAGCTTAAACAAGAATGCATAAATAAATCAAAAATACTGAAAATACTGAAAAAGCAATAACTCTGTATATTGTAAAGTACTATAATATTCTAAAACACCTCCCTAGTGT
>NC_092859.1:65732948-65734503 GCF_032062135.1 Pyxicephalus adspersus
ATTATTTTGTATTTGATTGGACACGGGAGTTTGTATCCAATCCAATGCAAAATATGAATTTGAATTTCCAAGTTATTTACTTTGTATTTTTTTTATTATTTTGTATTGGATTAGATACAGGAGTTTGTATTCAATCCAATACAAAATGAGAGTTTGAATTTACCAGTTACATACTTTGTATTTATTTTATATTATTTTGTATTTGATTGGATACAGGAGTTTGTATTCAATCCAATACAAAATGGGAGTTTGAATTTCCCGCTGATGGGTACACGCGCCGACTACGTCATCAGGGATCGTCGAGGGACACGTACACGCAACGCGAACAGAGAAGAGAAGAAGAAGCCGGCGGAAAAGACAGACACGGGCCGCTGGAGAGGGGGATCGATGCTGGGGAGGGAGATCGACGCTGGAGAACGACGCTGGAACAACAGAACACGGGATGATCAAAGCGGGACCAGGTAAGTGATGACTTTTAACCACCTGAAAAAAGTTCAGGTTTAACACTTTCTGCAAGTGTTTTTACCCTGAACCAAGGTCTGGTTTAACGGTGGTTAAAATACATAACATTGATGCTGGAAACTTTGTTACTGATGCCAATACCAGGGATATTTCTTTCTACTGACTCCAACCCTGAGGCACACTTTCTGCCACTGACAACCCAAACTAGGGCATTTTCCTTTCCCTGGCTACTAATATACAAGCAAGACTTTCCCTCACTAAGCACCAGTGCTGAGGGGTTCTAACTCATACTAACCACCAATGTATCCTTGTCATTAACCACAAAATCTAGAGCAATTCTCCTCCCACTGGCTGCAAATACTTTTTTTTTTCACCACCATAGAAAATTGTATTTTTCCTCCCAATGACCATCTCTAAAGGAGGCATTCCTGCTCTCAAACCCTACTCATTTAAAGGGCAGTCTTCCCACTAACCACCATTCTTTTAAGCAGTGCATTACATACTCCTGACTGCTATTTGTGTTTATTTAAGATGTACTGTGTGTTACATATTTCCAAATGCTGCCCTCTATATGCTTTGCTGTTTGTATGTCATACACTTCTAAAGATACGTTTGACAAAGTCAAAAGTATCCCAAGTCACACACAGGGTGGCTTTAACCTAAAAAAAAAACACTTACCTTGTAAGTCCCCTGTCGTCCTGCTGGTCCCCACAGGTCCTGGGGACACGTCCTACTCCTCCGATCTTCAGCCGCGTAATGCAGCTGTAAATTCAAATAATTTTGTATTGGATTCAATACAAAGGCCCTAATTCATCAAGCCGAATCGGACGCTCGCTCGCTCGCTCATTCGTATTCGCGATCCGAAATCGTACGCCGTCGCACAATTCAGCAACTGAATGAGCTTGCGGCCGGAGCCGCGCATCTCCGGCAGCTTTACACTGGCGAGCTTGCATTAAAAGTCACTGTTCCTCTAAAAAATCATTCTTTAATAATTATTGTAGAATATAAATAAATATATATATATATATATTATTATAATTATGGTAGGATATAAATAAATATATATATATATATTTATACATAATTATTGTAG
>NC_092859.1:65736826-65761142 GCF_032062135.1 Pyxicephalus adspersus
GCTTAACAGATCCTCCTTAATCGCGCAGCTGAAATCTAATCGCCTTAATTGGCAGATTCACGACCCCTATTGCTCATTATTACCAAGGCAGGAATCCGGCTGGCAGTGAGGAGGCGAGTGTACGAGCTTACTCGACTCCAGGCCGTGGAAAACCGGCTCGCTGGAAGCGCGTAAGTACGCGCGACCAGCGAGCGCGGATTTCATTGATGAATTAGGGCCACAATATCTGTATTGAGTCCAATACAAAGAAATTTTCATATAATTTTTATTTAATTATATTATATATATATTATACATGCTACTGTACACTTACATTACATGTTTAACCAACTTTTTTTTAACAGTTTTTTTTTTTTTATATTTAAAGTTTATTATTACATTTAATAAATATTTGACATTTTTTGGTGAGTTATGCCTAAGAATTATAGCCTACAATGTAAAATAAATTTCCATGCATAAAAAAAGTAACACTTTTTGCATGAAAACTTGAACGGAATTAGAACGCTAGGGAGGTTAACTTCCAGGGCAAGCTTTGCTTTGATATGCAAAAAGAAACAGCAGCAGAGATTGTCTTGGTCAGAGACAAGGTGTTACAGATCAGCTCAGCTCTTAAGATCACCCACAACCTCAGCTGTGTTTAGCAAAAGACTTCTTCTGCAAGTCATGCAAAACGCCACCCCCCCATCAAGCTTCCGTTCTGCACACGAGCGAGCAGGGAAGGCGGATTCGTATCTAGGAGTCTAGGAGGACTACCTGTACACCTCTCAACAGCCCTCAGTCATCAGAACTAAATTTTAAAAAAATTTAAAGGGTTGGTCCACGAGTAGTAAGGCTGGGAGAAAAGTGGTGGATGTTGCTGGTATGTACCAGGATATGAGGCAGACTGTGTATCGTTTGCTGCTGCTTCTAAAAGCTCACAAAGTAAGGGGAAATGGGAGAAAGTGATTTCAGTACAAAATAAGAGCCTATACAACTATTCAAGATTGAGGGTAAATATGGTTTTTGGCTTGAAGTATTTTTTGGCTATGACGGTGGTTTAGAAAAAAAATTGTATACAGATATTAGATTGGATTCAGCAAAAACTTTTCTTTAGTGTATGCCCAGACACTATTTTATATAAAATATACCAAAGGTACAACAAACCATAGGTCATGAACTGACACACACATTTTTAAACAACAAAAACTTTTTATATATTTTCTATGTGCTTATGGGGCAGCACACATTTTTCTCCTCCAACCTTTTTCTTGCCAATTATTCTGAAGTGGTGGCAGCTTTGCTTTTATTTACTACCGGTAGCTTTATCACTCTGAAAATGTACAGTAATAAAACATGGATCATAAAAGTCTAGGCAATTCGATCCCACAAAAATTGCAATAAGGTCCAGAGACTAGTTTTAATAAAGCAGACCTAAACTAAAACTTTTATCTTACATAAAAAGGTTGGACGACCCTCGTCACTCTTTTTTTCCCATCTAAGTCACCCGATCGCACACTGCGCAGGCACGACATCTGGGGACGTAGGAAGAAGGTGAAAGAAGGCAAAAAATATGGCGGCACTTTCTCTGCTCCAGGACGAAGGAGGATACCAGGATGATGCAGGACCCGATTCATGAAACCTTGAGAGGGATTGACAGATTTGCAAAGGTAAAGGTGAGTTTTTTTTTTTTCAGTTTACTTCTGCTTTAGGTCCACTTAAAGATGTTAATAAAATGCAGGGTAACAGTTTAGTCAAAATGATGGTACTATCCCAGTTGAACAAGAAGATAATTACAGTCAATGAACTGGTTTATCAGATTGCACCTAAAAACTATATTTAGGTTCTAATATTGAAAATGGGTTTATTGTTTACCAGCGTTGAGTAATATGTTGGCGCTATATAAATCTTTTAACATATACAACAAAAAATAATAAATACACTAGAACAATACAGCTTACACAATGAAGAAGGATAAAAATCAGGTGTTATCATAGGCATTCACAAAATATACAATAATATTGATAACTTTTTTAAAAAAAAGTAAAAGCTTCTTTTAATAATCTTTTCTAATTAACTATGGCTTGAGCATCTGAAAACTGGCATTAATGAAAGATGTGATCTGGAACTACCCAGCCATTCAAGTATCAGATAAATTTAATTAGATTCTGTTCCCTTCAGATGAAAATGGAAAGTAAGATAAGATAATCAATGGTAAAAACAAAACAAATAGAAAAGTCTGACTGGAGGCTAAGATACCTTAATAAAATTATAGGTGTTTCGTATTGTGAAATTTAAAAATAACTTTCTGAGTGTAAGGAACCTACCTTTCCAACGAGCCCCCGGCGTCCCTGGGGATCCCAGCCGCAGAGGGAAATGCCGCTGCAGCAGGCAGCATGGCCGAGGCTGCTGCCCTGCTCGCAGCGTGTCTCTTCCTGCAGGCGGAGGGATTTGTTCTAGGCCGAACTACTGTTCGGCCAGGCGGCATCCCTATGGACGTGAACAGAGAAAGTCTTGTTCTCAGCAATCCTGTGGATGTGCAAAGTAGGGCACGTCCCAGGGGTACTGTGGGAAGCGGTGCGCGCTCTACCACGCTGGCCTCTTGTACCCCCCAGGGGCAAGGCACTCGGCTGCCTCGCTGCGGGACACAGTTTGAATTCCATGCGGCCGCAGGGGATTCAGTTGTCCTCCAATCAAATGGCGCCAGGTGGAGCAAGCTCATTGGGCCCTCTGGCCATTTAAGGAGAACCTGTCCTGAACACCATTGCCTGCTATAAGCCTCTGTGTGTACAGTGTGTTTGGGTGTGTTCTCTGTGTTGATTCATATTACCTGTTGTTGTTACCAATAGCAACTCGCCCTGATACCTGATTCTGCCTGAACTCCGCCTGCCCTGACCTCGGACTGTTCCTGCCCTGCCTCTGCTTTACCCTTCTGTACCATGCCTATCGGACTGATCATCTCTGAATAACCCTTATCTTGTTTTATGCCAACAATAAAGCTTGAAAGAAGGATTCTTGGAGTTGGCTATGGTTTGTGTGCCCAGGCGCATTACAGTATAGCGGGCCACTCACACACCACCTAGCCCTAATGGAGGAAATCCAGCGGGGCCTACAGGAGCTTGCATTAGGGGCTCCCACCGGTCACCCCACAAAGGTTCGTGAGCACCTCCTGGAAATGGCAGGTGAATTACAGTCACTCCCAGGGCAAGACTCGGGTCCAACTGTATCCAGCCCAGTGGTGCCAGTGGAATCTCAGATTCCGGTACCCGAGAAATTTTCAGGGAACAGACAGGACTTCCCCAACTTCCAGGACTACTGTCTTCTGTACTTCCAACTTTGCCTTTTGCCTCGGGGACACGCCAACGTATTGGAGTGGTCATCTCCCACCTAAAAGGTGAGCCGCAGAGATGGGCATTCAATTTGCCTGCAGATGATCCTGCATTCAGTTCTGTCACTGACTTCTTTGCTGTTATGGGGGTGATTTATGATGACCCAGCACCGACCCGAACAGCGGAGATAAACTTGGAATACGTAACTCAGGGGATACGTCTCGGAGAGGGACAATATGCAGCAGAATTTTGGCGCTGGGCCACCAGTACCCATTGGGGAGACGCAGGTCTCCTCTATCACTTCCGTCAGGGTCTCAGAGATCAAGTCAAAGACCTGCTGTTGAGTCTCCCTTCTCCGTCCACCCTGGATCTTGCGATATAGCAGTCCATCTGTATCGACCAAAGGATCCGGGAACGCCGTCTAGAAAAAGCCTTCCGTAGAACCAGGAGTCGTTCGCCTCCTTAGTTGAAACTCATACCTCTGATGAATACTTCCAGCGCCACACCACCTGCAAAGTTTACATCTTCTATGTCTGACCTGGGGGAACAGGCGTTTGCAAGGTGGACTCTGTCTTTACTGTGGCGATCCCGGTCAAGGGGCAAGGACCTGCCCCCGCAAAGGACCTCAAAGGTTCCAGTGTATCAGGGGTGCGGAAGGGAGCCTCTCAGACACGTTGGACTGGTTTACTCGACGTATCCTGGTCCTGGCTGCCATATCCTGGGACGGGAAGTCCCTCCAAGTCATGGCCTTTCTTGACTCCAGGGCAGATGGTAACCTACTGGACCAAGATGTTGCCTCTGAACTGGGAATACCTGTCGCCCCTCTTGGATCTGAATTGTCCCTAGCCGCCATCGATGGCACCCCCCTTCAACAGGGTCTTACACCCTCTTTTACCCCAGAAGTGCACTTATCAGTGGGGGCCTCCCATAAGGAAGTGATCTGCCTTATTGTGATCAGGATGGTAAAAACCCCCCTGATTTTAGGCCTTCCTTGGTTGAAATCCAATAACCCTATAATTAATTGGGAGTCGGGTCAAATCATTCAGTGGGGGACTAAATGTCAGTGCTAGATGCCTTACTCCAGTAATGCCAGTGCGGGCCCTTGAGGTGTTAAAAAAACTGTCCTTACTGAGCCTTACCAGGAGTTTGCTGATGTCTTCTGCCCCGGACAGCTGACAAACTCCCACCTCATCGTTCCTATGATTGCCCCATTGAGTTACTCCCGGATACCATGCCCCCGGGGGTCATTTGTTCAATCTCACCAGGCCAGAGATAAAGGCCCAGAAAGAATACATCCAAGAAAATTTAGAGAAGGGCTTCATCCGGTCATCCTCTTCCCCTGAGGGTGCTGGCTTCCTTTTTGTGGAGAAGAAGGATGGCGAGTTAAGACCCTGTATTGATTACAGGCGCCTAAACAAGATTACTGTGAAGAATCGGTACTCTCTGCCCCTTATGGATGACCTTTTCTCCCAGGTAAATGGGGCCCGATTCTTCACCAAACTAAATTTGAAGGGGGCCTACAACCTTAGCGGCATTAGGAAGGGTGATGAATGGAAGACTACCTTTAACACCAGGGATGGGCATTTAAATACCTAGTAATGCCTTTTGGTCTGTGTAATGCCCCGGCAGTCTTCCAGGACTTTGTGAATTATGTGTTCAGAGAATTTCTGGGTAAATTTGTGATTGTGTATCTTGATGATATTTTGATTTATTCATCTGATCTTCTCCTCCACAGAGCACAAGTACGCCAGGTCCTCCAGAAGCTCCAAGAAAACTGCCTCTATGCAAAATTGGAGAAGTGCGATTTGAGGTACGTGAGGTTGCTTTATTAGGATATATTCTGTCAGATCATTGGTTGACCATGGACCCAACCAAGGTCTCAGCAGTTCTGGAATGGCCGCAACCCACTGACCTCAAGGGCCTTCAGCGCTTTTTAGGTTTTGGCAATTTTTATAGGAAATTCATACGAAACTCGTCCATTGTCCTTCCTCTGACGAACCTCACTAGGAAAGGGGCAGATTCCTCAAGGTGGACTCCGGAAGCTTGCGAAGCCTTCAAAACGCTGAAAAGGGCTTTCTGCAGTGCACCCATATTGGTAAATCCAGTACCCAGTCTCCCATTTATTATAGAATTGGATACTTCAGAGATTGGCATGTGAGCAGTTCTTTCCCAGTACTCTGGAGAATCGTAGAGATTGCACCCCTGTGTCTTCTTCTCCCGTAAGTTCTCTGCAGCGGAGAGCAATTATGACGTGGGCAATCGGGAGCTTCTGACAGTAAAATGGGCTTTTGAGGAATGGAGGCATTGGCTGGAAGGGGCAGAACATCCCATAACAGTCTATACTGACCATAGAAACCTGAAGTACATTGATAGGGCTAAACGTCTCAACGCCCAGCAAGCCCGTTGGGCTCTGTTTTTTACGAGTTTCAATTTCCAAATTACCTACAAGCCAGGTTCAAAAAACGTGAAGGCTGATGCCTTGTCCTGTTGTTTCCCAGAGGCAGCTTCCCCTCCGGATCCTTGCCCTAGCCCCATTTTGTCCCCCCAATGTTTGGTGTCAGCCATACAGACCCCAGTGTTATTAGAGAATCTGATGAACCTCTTATCCCCCCACCAGACTGACTAACCCCCTGCAAAACCTTAAGGGCGGCTGTATGTTCCCCTCCATCTTCGCCTGAAGGTTATCCAACAGCTACATGATTCTAAGACTGCTGGCCACCCAGGAATTAAGAAATCCCTAGATTTAGTAAAAAGACACATTTGGTGGCCTCACATGTCAGTGAATTTCGAATCCTTTGTTGGTGCATGCCCAGTTTGTGTTCGTAAGTCCTCCCATGCCTCTCCCTCTGGCACTCTGCTTCCTCTGCCCATTCCTGCTGCTTCATGGACCCACTTATCCATGGACTTCATCACGGACCTTTCGGGGTCCTTAGGGTTTACGCTGATCTGGGTAATGGTAGATTGCTTCAGTAAGCAAGCCCATTTCATACCGCAACCCAAGTTGCCCTCAGCCAAGCAATTGGCTGATTTATTTGTGTTTCATGTGTTCCGCCTGCATGGGGCTCCCGAGAACATTGTTTCAGACCGTGGGGTTCATTTTGTGTCTCGGTTCTGGAGCGAGTTCTGTGCCCAACTGGGCATCGAGCTCTCCTTTTCATCAGGGTTCCACCCCGAGACAAATAGCCAGACTGAACGGACCAACCAATCATTGGAACAATATCTCCGGAGCTTTGTATCTGGTTGCCAGGAGAGATGAGCTATCTCCCCTTTGCGGAGGTGGCATATAACAACGCAGAGCACTCTTCCACCAGGATCTCTCCGTTTATGTGTGTCGGGGGTCGGATTACCAAAGTGTCCTCTCTGTCAGGTCCACCCTCTGATCTTCCTGTTAATGATTGGGTAGTACATTCCCAATCTGTTTGGAACCAGGTCCAAAGTAATCTTAGAGAGGCAGTAGCCCAGCAGAAGAGGTCTGAAGATCGCCATAGATCCCTTGAGCCCCAGTTCCAACCGGGTGATCTGGTTTGGGTGTCTACTCGCAATATTCCCCTCCACCAAACCCTAAAGCTAGGACCCAAATGTATCGGCCCGTTCCCAATATCGGAAAAGATTAATAGAGTGACTTATAGAGTCAAGCTTCCCAATTCCTTGAGGGGGGTAGACACCTACCATGTCTCTCTATTAAAATCTGCTGCTGACTCTGCTCCCCTTTCAGATCCAGGGAGCACCCCAATATGAAGTTGAGAGGATCCTGGACTCTCATAAGGTGCGTAACTCTCTGCAATATTTCGTTGATTGGAAAGGTTCTGGACCAGAGGAGGGATGCTTGGTGTCGGCCTACCACGTACATGCAGAAGAACTTGTGTGGGAATTTCACCAGGATTACCCAGAGAAACCCCGACATGAGGGTCCTGAGGCCTCTTGTACCCACTGGGGGTGAAACATAGTTTGTTTGAATTCCCTGCGGCCAATTGGACTGTTCCTGACCTGCTACTGTTCCTGACCTCGGACTGTTCCTGACTTGGCTCTGCTTTACCCTTCTGTACCATGCCTATCGGACTGATCATCTCTGAATAACCCTTGTCTTGTTTTATGCCAACTATAAAGCTTGATAAAAGGACTCTTGGAGTTGGCTGTGGTTTGTGTACCCAGGCGCTTTACACTGAGTATCCTTTAGTAACTAGTCAGCTTCTCCTTAGCTGTATCCCAGTCCATCCAATACATGCATACATATGTTTTTATAACTATAAAACTAAAAAATACTGTTTAACACATAATAGCTATATATAAATTATGATCATTTTGCATGATCATATTACTATTTAAAGTTGAACTCCCCATTTAAAATACCATCATACGCTTAAGCTTATCACTACACCTAATTTTACAAAAGATAACTATACATAACATTATTCCAGCAGTCTTTTTGTCTTTGTTTTTGTCATTATTGGTCCTTCATTTGCTCTTTTAGTGGCAATGACAAATAGTGGCCATCAAATGATGCTAAATTTTTTTATGTGTAGGTGCTGTTCAGTCTGGTAGTACAGCCCAGCCAGTGTGATGAATATTTTGCAGAGAATGGCCCTGATTTATTAAAGCTCTCCAAGGCTGGAGAGAATACACTTTCACTGGTGAAAGCTGGTTGATCCAACAAACCTGGAATGGACCAGGTCCAGGTCCAGGATTCAAAGCATTTGATAGCAAATAGCAAATGACATTGAAAAAATCTATTCCATGTTTGCTGGATCACCCAACTCTCTAGGGATGAGCCTCTTGCATTCTTGCGAAAATTTCACCGAACTTCCGATGGGTCCGTACATTTTTGGCAAACTAATTTTGCGAAACCATCGGAAGATCGAAGAAATTATTACGATCCCCATCACTAGGGGTTATTTAACCTCTAGTGCCCAGGGATCACAGTGGAACTGCAGATGAACTCTCAATGGAGCTTCTCCATTGAGAGTTCATCTGCAGTTCAGTTACCACAGTCACCGGGCTGATAAGTACAGCCCGGTGACCGTGGGATCTAAACTGAACTCTCATCTCTTCATCTGCAGTTCAACTGCGATCCCTGGGCACTAGAGGTTAATTAACCTCTAGTGCCCCGGGATTGCAGTGGATTCTCAGGGCTGCAATTGTTCATGCAGTCCTGGGAATCCTCCTGTTTGCGATCCCCAGGCACTAGAGGTTAAAGCTTTGCTTAGCCAATCAGAGAGAGGTTTTGAACGGGGAGACTTGTCCCCATTTAACCTCTAGCGCCCAGGGATCGAACACAGGATTGCCAGGGCTGCATGAAGGAATGCAGCCCTGAGAATCCACTGCGATCCCGGGGCACTGGAGGTGGATTAAATTATTGATCAGTACAGCCCCCAATTTTTTTTTTTTTTTACAATTCGATTTTGTTTGGCCAATTTACACTGACATTCTTAATTACAATTTCGGTAAGCAAGAACAGGCGAATTTGCTGCAAGATCATGTTTTAAAAAGTTGCTCGCTCAGGCCCTTTGTGTCTATGACTAGACTCACAGAAATTGGATTGAATGATGTTTGCTGTCATTCAATCTAAAAGACAGTACTAGACTGAGCTAACTATTGTAGCTGTTTTATCATATTTATTCTAATTAGGGGCTGTTTTCTGTTATAAATTTTTCCTGGTGCTCTTTAGCAGTCCCCTGGAGTAGAAATAAAATGGGCAATGTCTCGTTTCTGCAATGGGAAGTGAATCTACCCGGGACTTTGTAAGAAGTATATTCCTGAATTGGTGAGTGAGGTGAGGTAAGTGTTACTCCAAGTGGGCTGTTCTCAGTAGACAGCAAAATTTATTTAACAACAACTTTAATAATGCTACACTGTGGCAGAACCCTATTATTTATTTACCACTAGCTAGTAATTTAGCTTACATGGAATGCAGTAAAAAAATATGATACACAGATGCAAAAATGTAAGTAGTAATTTGTAGTAGGTTAGTACAATAACAACTGGTAATGCAGAAAACAGTCAACACTGTATGTCACTACCAAAGGATAAATGTGAAAAAAAATAAATATAAAGTAAAATGATGGACTAGAAAAATACATGAAAGCTCATTTGCCTGGCTAATTTATAAAGCTACATTTTGTAAGGACTCGTGCTGCTTATTCATCCATGTCTGCTTTATGTTGGTAATATTTTGTTTGGAAAACATGAAATCTCATGAACAGCATAATTACACTTGATGAAATGGGAATTGCATTATCCATAAGGAGATATAAAATATATATATATAGTACCTACAATAAATTATTCTGATTTGTAGTAATGTGAAACATTCTATTCAATGCATGCAATTAATTAATAAGTTGTATTGCTTCCATGTTCAGCGATGTGTTTATGTATTTTTCAAGGCACACATTTGAAGAGATGAGGCCTGTATCACATTCTTTTTATTCAGTTCTTCTATATTGGGAGCGGGTTATTTACTTGAAATAATAATTAGCAAGCAGCATCAGGAGGGTACTGACAATGATGAAAATTAAAAAAAAAAAAACGACAATTTCCTCCAATGTTTGTAATATACAGAAACACATAAATATAATAATAACACAATAAACAAAATACAGGTGAGTGAGACAGGGAAAAATCTAAGGACAAGTAAGGCAACAATCATTTAAAAATTTATCTTGAAAAAGGAAGTTTTGTTTATGATTGGAAAATGTTTTTCTTATATTTGGCAATCTGAAGGTAACTATTTTTCCAAGTGAATGGTGATGTCATTGCAACTAACGGTGGATCTATTCATTCATTAAAGCAGACCTTTTATTAAAGTAGAAAACTTCACTTTCCCTTCCATATAATCAAAAAAAATCTTGTCTGTATTATTATTTATTGCCTTTTTACAGTATTTTAAATGTGTGCTCACCCCTTTAATCTTTACTGCCGTGGTGATAAAGCCTGAAGAAGAACCCCGCATCTTCTTAGGATTACTATGTCACATATCCCAGGAGGCTGTGGGCACTGAGTAATCAGGAGCATTCCACTAATAAAAGATCAATTAGTGTATGATTTTACACATGCAAAGGGTTGAATTGGCATTTGGTTGTTCATAGAGATGAGCCAATCCAAGCTGACGAAGTGGAATTCAATCTGAATTTCAGGAAAAATTTGATTTGCAACGAATCCAATTTTTCCTTGCAATTCGTGGTAACGTGTGAGGACATGGGGCAAGGAACTCTGGGAAAGCGGGATCACCCATAATGCCATGCATGCAGCCAATCAGCAGCCAGCTAGCCTTGTGATGTCACAGCCCTATAAATAGCCTAAGCCATCTTGGATTAAGACATTTTACACCGTTCTGAGCGCAGGGAGAGACTTGTGCAGGCACTAGGGAGAGTGATAGCAAAAACCTAATTGTGAAATAAAAACCCAAAAAACGATTTATAAGTGCAGGGAAAAGATAGAGAGGAATCATTTCACAGCATCTTAGTTCACTGTTGCAGTTATTTGTGGTGAAAGCGTTTAGTGACGTATTTGAGTACAATAAGAAAAATATATACGCAGTTCACTCTTGCAGTTATTTGTGGTAAAAGCGTTTAGTGGCCTATTTCTGTACAAAAAAAAAATATATTCGTTGCTTTTAGTTGTGTTTTAATTTGCTTTTAATTTATTTAGTTCAAGTAAAAGTATGTCAGACAGGGAAGTGGCAGGCCATGCACAGAGGAGTGGCAGAGGCCTAAATGTTTCTGGGGCAGGCAGAGGTCGCAGCAGAGTAAAGGGGCTTGTCAGCAGGAGTCGCAGTGAGAGGCCTGAGCTCCCGGTGTCATCTAGCGATCGTGTCTTGACCAGCAACCCATCGATTCTTGATTGGTTAACTCGGTCATCCACTTCATCCCAAGTGACATCAGACACCCCCAGCCAACAGTCGGTGGGTTCGTCAGACACAACCCCTAGTTGGCATGGCCCGGGAGCAGGCCCTGTGCCGTCACTTGTCCTCAACCTGCCTCTGTCCTTTGCTGTTCCCTTAGCCACAGAAATATTGAATGCTGTGGGCTCAGCTCCACTTTACAGCGAAGACGAGCTAGTAGAGGACAGTCAGCAGCTACTGCCCAGGCAAGATCTGGAGGAGACATCCGCTGCTTCCTCTGCTAGGCAGGCAAGTAGTGATGAGGAGAGTGGTGTGGGAGGTAGTGTTGCAAGCGGTCAGGCTCCTAACCCAGAGACTGTTGAGGAGGACATCAGTGACGTGCATACACTACTTGATTATGATGAAGCCCATCAGACTTGGGAGCCGGGTGAAGAAGGGGCTTCATCATCATCAGGAGAAGAGGGTGGCAGCTTGCCGTGAGGCAGTGGCTGAGCCAGCTATGTGGTAGCATGGCTGGTAGTAGGCAGGGTGGCAGCAGTGGGAGGAGCCAAACGTGCCCGGGGTAGACCACATGCTTTGCAGCAGCCTACTTGCACGGGAAGTAGTGGTGCAGGGGTTCACGAAGGCAGCGGCAGTAGCAGTCAGTCAGTGCGGAGTGTTGGGGGGGAAATCACCTACTCGGCGGTGTGGCAGTTTTTTGTTAAGCCGCCGGAGGAGGTTAACATGGCCATACCTAGAATATGTGGGCAGAAGGTGAAGCGTGGCCAGGGTGCCAATGTTGGCAGCACAGCCCTGCGTCAACATATGCAGTGTCACCATAAAGTGGCCTGAGAGAACCGTGGCTCTGATGTGGTGGTCCAGCCTGCCGCAGCAACCGCTGCATCACCCAGTGGCAAGCACCGGCTTTCAGACAGTCAACGCTCCACTACCTCAGCCGAAGGAAGCTGTATGTCATTTCCATCTTTTGCTGGTCCAGATGGTCCTGCTCCTCCTCCTCCTACTCCTCGTCAGTCATTCCTTCAGCAATCGATCACCGAAGCGATTGCCATAAGACAATAGTATGCGTGCACTCATCCAACAGCGCAGAAGCTGAATGTGCTCCTGTCCAAGTTGCTGGTGCTGCAGTCCCTCCCTTTCCAAGTGATGGACTCTGCACCTTTACACCTTTCAGAGAACTGATGGCTTGTGCCGAGCCGAGGTGGAGAGTCCCAAGCCGTCATTTCTTTGTGAAAAAGGCAGTACCAGCCCTGCACAAATATGTAGAACAGAAGGTGGGCAAGTCTTTGAGCCTGTCGGTGTCTGCCAAAGTGCACGGCAGTGCCGACGTGTGGAGCTGTAACTACGGTCAGGGACAATACATGTCCATTACAGCCCACTGGTTGAATGTGATTCCTGCACAGCCACACCAGCAACTTGGCCAGGTGACACCGCTTCCGCCTCCACGTTCTCACGCCGCTGGTCCTGCGACAATGTCCGCCCCTGCCTCCTCATCCTCCACCGTGTCCTCAACCTCCACTGCAGGGACAATTCACAGTGCCCCTCCAGCATACCACATGAGCAGGGAACGGTGGTGTCACACTGTTCTGCACCTGGTTTGCCTGGGAGAACAGAATCACACAGGGGAGGAACTGCTCCGTGTGATTCATCAAGAAACCGAATTATGGCTTTCTCCGCCACAACTCAAAATCGGAACCATGGTGACCGACAACGGGAAGAACATTGTGTCGGCGCTGCGTCAAGGAAGGCTGAGCCATGCGTCCTGCGTGGCACACGTCTTCAATCTGGTTTTCAATCAAATCCTGAAGTCTTCCACCCATCTGCAAGACATCATAAAAATGGCTAGGAAACTTTGCATGCACTTCAGCCACTCATACACCGCGAAGCACACCCTCCTTGAGCTGCAGCGGCAGAACGGCATCCCCCAAAATAGGCTGATATGCAACGTTTCCACCCGTTGGAATTCCACCCTCCATACGTTGGACCAACTTTTACGAACAGAGAAAGGCCATCAAAGAAATCTTGATGATCCAAGCCGATAGGAATACTCCCATGTCTATTTTCGATGTCAGCCAGTGGCAGCTCATGTGTGACACCTGCCGTTTGCTCAGGCCCTTTGAGGAGGCAACGTTATTTGTCAGTTGCCAGGACTAAGGGATGAACAACGTCATTCCACTGCTTCATGTTCTGGAACAGATGCTGGTAAATCTGGCTGGTCAGGGGACTGGAGACGTGGCGCCTATATCTCACGGTACACATAAGCCCTGTGGGGACTGAACTGGAGGAGGAGGAGGACATTGGAGCAAAGGCAATGTATAGCGAAATGGGTGGTTTTTCTACTCAGGTAACAGTAGAGGAGGAGCAGCCAGAGGAGCAAGAGAGGGATGAGGAAGACAAGGCAGAAGACCCAGGCACACCATGGCAGTATGCAGTGGAGATGGAAGCAGGGAGTCCCTTCGAGTCACTTGCAGAAATTGCCCGCTGCATGCTCACTTGCTTGCGCAGTGACAGCCGAATTGTCACCGAATTGTCACTCTGTGGTCTCCTGATGCTGCTGCTGCCATCTTCACACTGTCACCTTGCCACTTTGTGGTCTCCTGATGCTGCTGCTGCCATCTCCACACAGTGTAAACTTGCCACTCTGTAGCCTCCTGATGCTGTTGCCAACTCCACATTCTGTCATTGTGCCACTCTGTGGCTTCCTCATGCTGCTGCCACCTCCACACTCTGTCATTGTGCCACTCTGTGGCCTACTGATTCTGCTGCCACCACCACGCTCTGTCATTGTGCCACTCTGTGGCCTCCGCCTGATGCTGCTGCCACCTCAGTCACCCTCTCCACTCTGTCGGGGGGCTCTACTTGTATAAGTGGTTAATAGAACAGGTTCTGTAGACATCTATGTGGAATCAGCTGACCAGGGTGTAAAAGGAGTGCGCTTCTTCTTGACGTTAACATGGACCTGTAAGGCTGAGTTCATACTTGAGTTATTTGGTCAGTTTTTGCCCCGTGATTGCCCAAATAAGTCAAGTGTGCAGTGATTCTAATAGCGACGCCTGTCATCTGCAGACTCACAGTGTTATTTCACTACCACAGCAGATTCCCTATTATGTTACTGCAAGGCGCAGTGTTCTACACCACTATCAAGGCTCTCTGCAGCCCGGAAATAGACGTTTTTTGCCGCAAATAAATTCGGATCGAAGCAAATCTTTTCAGGCAATTTGGCGAACTGGCTGAATAGAAATTTTCGAGAAATTTGCTCATCTCTAGTTGTTTATATGGAGGTGAGGCAGAAACCCTCAGACCTATTGCTTATCCCTTTCCTAAACCTTCACCTCCTAATTCATACACTATGGCCTGCAGACATTTGATTACAAATTCTTATTAAATAACAGTGACAACAACCATACCATTATCATAACAATTCTCCATAATAATACCCAAACACTGCTTTAACTCTTTTTGGTTAAAGGTCCTCAAAGGCCTCCCCACTATCACTTGGGATCTGCGTTAACATGATACTATTGCTACCAGCTGCCTCAGGAACAATAGCACAACTACTGGCAGCCCATACCAAACCAATTTCAGAAGCACCTTCTCTATACACCTTTCAGGAGACCCCACACCAAAGATGGATCTCCCACCTCACTGATTCTGCTACCAAAGGCATACTTCCTTCGAGGGCCTCACCACGAACCCAGCCCCTCCAAACTTTAAACAAAAGGGGTGACAGGGTGATAAATCCTCTCCTTACTCAGACCAAAATAATTGACCCCCCTACCTTGGTTTCCTAACTTATATAACTTTAACCTTACCCTTAATTTCCACCTCTCTACCACTCCCCTAGGCTAACTTTTTTGTAACCCAACAACTACCATTTTAACCCTTTCCCATCCCACTTCTAGTCACGCAGGCCTTTCACTAATCTCCTAGCGCTTGCTCCAGGCCTGTCTTTTGGGAGGCATGTCACCCAAACTCGCACATGCATAGAATGTGATCGGGTGTCATTGCTGATGTTTTCCAGGGAGGCCTGAAGAAAGAAGATAGTGGGGTAGGATTTGTCAGATTACTGTTGTTGGAAACAATCTTTTGTGATTTTTTTCCCAGTGACAGGAGAACAAGTGAACACTGTACACACAGCTCCATTCAGGAAATGGCAAAAACAAGTGAGCAGCATACACTGTGCCTTTCTCTATTCGATAGCACAGTGTTTGTTTATAGATCGAGGGACCAATGTACCTACCCTAGATTTTCACCAAAACCAAAGATTACCTTTAATGCACTTTCATAAATTACAAAGATACCACATCCTAACAATCATTAAACGGTACAAAAAAAGAAATAAACCAGAGTTTTTTGGCATCAAAGTTCAGTAATAAATCCATATTTATAAAAAGAAAATTACATCTATTGATTATTTTTATACAACAACAAAAAAAAAACAATCTATAAAAGCTTTTATTGCATATGATTTCAATTATTCAACATGTTCTGCGGGTCAGCGTCCACTTCTTCAGGAACTGATTGAGATCTAAGATAGCATACAAAACCAATATCAACATCACATAATTTTAGTTTTACTGTTAAATATTATGTAAAAAAATATATATTTTACAACAACACTTTAATGATCCCAAACAAGTCAATTACTCCTCTGTATACGATACCTTCAGGGGTAGGGCGGGCATAAACTGAGCTGCAGCAAGAGGTTCTCCCAAAAAAAAAATTTAATTCAACCAAAACCTTTCTGGAATTTCTCTGAAATTAATTTCCTTAGTTTTCTTAACTTTCTTTGTAAAGCTCCATCACACACCACATGAAATCACAGTTTTCATTTTATATCTACATTTTATATCCCCAATAATGAAAATCTCAAGGATAAAGGCTATGACTTGGGTTAAAATCGACAGCCATACATTTATTGGTGATATAAAACGGACATATACTAAAAAAATTGTGATGTCATGTTGTGTGTGATATACAAAGAAAGTTGTGAATAAGTAACTTTCAAAAGACTGGCTATGGGTTAAAATCGGTAGTTATACATGTTTCGATATCATATCTTAGGATGGTTGGAAATTCAGATATATTTTACTATGATAAATATAAAGTTATTATAGTGAGATAGGTACCTATATAACTATTATGAAACTAAGTAAATATATTTTGGTTGAATTGTAGAAAAGTTTTGGTTGAATTTAATTTTTTCCTGATGGAAGCTGTTCTGATGTTGTCTTCTTCTGGGAGAACCTCCTGCTGCTGCTCAATTTATGCTGCCCTACTAGTCTCTGCAGTTATCGTATACACACAAGTGATTGACTTGTCTGGGATCAATGTAAGTGTTCTTGAATATTAAATTTTTTAAACTGTAAAATAAAAATATGTGATGTTGATATTGGTTTTGTATACTATCTTAGATCAAGATGGCATTGCTCAAGATAAACATGTCCATTTGTCTTGAGTGAAAATCATCTGACGTGTAACTTTGACCTAACCGTGAGCTCACCTCTAACCTTTCCTTCCTTCAGGTCTTACTTTTCCAATCCTATGCACTTTCCAAGCTCTGTTAACTTGATTTAGTAACCCCTCAATTATGTAGCCACCCAGTCTAATCTGCAATAAAAAATATGTGCAGTACTAAACATTTGAAACAGTAATTCACTTTCATTTGACACCTCATAAAACACACCTATGACAATACCTGCAATGATGATTGTCAGACAGGCATCAAACATAGATGATCTCAAGAAAGCCTTTAACTTGCCTTAATCTTTTAAACACATAGTGGTTGATCTACTAAATATGTATCAATTTTCATACAATAAACTGTGCAAATATTATTTTCAATGATATAATTTTATGCAAATTGTTGAGTATTGATTACAATGTAAATTTGCATTTGGCACTAATAACTTAAATAAGTGGGAATGCAAATCCTGCTTGAAGCAACTCAAATTCATGTTGGAAGAAGTTAACTACAGGTCAAATGCATCTGTCAGTTAATTCTAAATGTAATCAAAAAACATCAAAAATGCCATTGACACAATCTTAAAGCCATTCATTACTATCAACTCTGATTTAGATTGTGATGATTATCTCATAACTGGCAATAGGATAAAAAATATTGTGTACATGTTACAATACTTCAACATAACTATTCAATAGGTAGATGTGCATTTTGAATCTATACTGAATCTTTCCTGCCCTTGTTGACATGATAAAAGGTTGTGAAGCACTACATTTTTATTTTGTTTTTAATAAAGCACTGAATAGTACATATATTAATAATAACTGAAGAAAAACACATATAATATATTTTATTGTTCTAATTAGTATGATAGGATTGCTTCAGTCCTTACCCCAAGGCCAATAATTAGAATGAAAGCATTATCTGGGCCCAAGCAGGAAACATTATCTTGCTGTGCCACCTGGTATTCGTTTAAAGACACCAGATGAATTAGTAAGAGCTACTGACATTGCTTGAGCTACACATGTCACATTTTTATTTGTAACATTCTCTTTTATTATTATTATTATTATTATTAAACAGGATTTATATAGCGCCAACATATTACGCAGCGCTGTACATTAAATAGGGATTGCAAATGACAGACTAATACAGACAGTGATACAGGAGGAGAGGACCCTGCCCCGAAGAGCTTTTCAAACAGACTTCACCAGCTGAAACAAAAGAAAAAAGGAATACTACAAAGCAAAACTTCCATGTTAGCTGGCATCTGATATCTTTAACAGAATGTTGGATTAGTCTACTAATAAATGTTTCTTGTTGGAATTTCACACTTATTGGATATAAACACTATTCAAGTGTTCCATAGTTTGAAGGAAATGTACCAAATGATCCTTGTTACATCATATAGCAACAGAAGATGTTTTCTCACTAAGCAATACTAGACTCAATTCATACCAAGAGAGTTTACTTTAGTGCAAGTTGAGTGCAAAGCGGTTGCATATACTGAGTAAAGCACCACAATTCATTGGTAAAAAGGAGTACAGTCTTTTTTTATACAAATAGGAATATCTGCATTCCTGACAGCCCCTTGTCCTCCTTTAGGAAATAAAAATGGTTATAAATGTTTTATTAGTGTGCTTTGGAGTAGCAAACATCTAAAATATCATGAGGCATGACAACATGACATGGAATGTCTGACACTACTAGAAGTGTCTGCATAAAAATCTAATTCCACCTAATGATATGGACAGATTATCACACACCTAAGAGTCATCTATAAAGCCAAGGATACCAAAGTGTTCCCCTTTCTCTTTTCCAAAGACTTAAGGAAATGTTTTATTGGAAAAATGACACCTGGCGGAATTAAGAGGCACTTCTGCTAACATTGCACATTGGCAGAGAAACATACTTTCCAAAAAGGATTCTGTAGAAATGGTCTCTTCCTCCCTAATGTTTAGGAAAAATCCTAAATTTTGAGTTTTCACTTGAGCAGAAAGAGAGGTAAAATCTTCCAATGGGGACAATTGTTGTGGTAGTCCAATAGTCCAGCTTGGACATCAGTTTTTGACATTTTTTTGTCACACTTCAACTTTTTTTGCAACAGTAATAACAATACTTTAAAACAGTATACATCTTGTAGCAGCAAATTAAACAGAATCACATGTTAATTAGTACATTATAACAGTATAAACTTCCAAAAAGGCATCAGTCAACAACTTTCTTATGAGCAGCAATTTAAGGCACTTGTAACAGTACCAGAAAAAAGGCAGAAAAACATCTATCATAGTAAAAAAAAATACCATACATTAATGACATGGACCTTATATACTGATTTCTCTTTTACCCCTAAAAAGAAAAAAATGGGCTACGTGGTTAATTTGAAAAGATAGTTTGATATGTGGCAGTACATTTATAAATGATCCATGGATCCCATGTCACAGACAAACTTGCCCATTATATCCAGGCCAATGGCCTTTGCCAGAGTCACACTGTAGGTGTCTCTTGGGAGTTCCAAAACAATGGAATTGTGAGCTGCGTTTTTGGAGGTAAGTGGAGTGTCAAGGACTTTTTGTATTTTTTTTCAGGGACATGTTATGTAAATGTAAGATACACACTTCTGGTCTCAGTAGCAGTGAGTATCCAGTGATAAGTTGACTAAAACAACCAATTTCCCTGCAGAAATCCTGTATCTTAGGGCATGACCACTAAATATGGGAAATATTGCCCACATCAGATCTACAGCGCCAACAGAGATTGGGCTTCTGAGGGGCAAATTTGTGGATCTTATCTGGGGTCCAGTACCGGTGTGTGAGAATTTTGTAGGCATTTTCCTGCAGTCACGTGCAGATAGAATATTTATGTGCCAAAATGCAAGCCCCCTCTTTTTGCTCGTCTGTAAATTGGGTAGTAAGTTCCCATTTCCGTCTAAATCTTCGGCAACAGTCTGGAGTAGATTGATTCAGGTAAGCGTACATGAAAGAAGTTGTGTGTGGGAGAGGAGTAGCCTCAGAGCAATATCTTTCAAAAAGCGTATGTTGTGTGGGTAGTTTGGCCCTTGAGTCCAGGGCAATATTGTAGTGTTTGATTTGCAGGTATGCCCCCATGGAAATTCTTGTCCCTCTCCTACCAGGTCCAGTAAATAGTTTTTGACATTTTATCTCATTTTTTGTCTACAGACCTAGATGCAGACAAAAATTTCCCCCAATAACACAGTAAATGTTTTACAGAGGTTAAAACCATCTCCAATTTCAAAAAAATAAAAACAAATTATCTGGTTTTAGGTATCATTTAGCCCTTGTTGGCAGTTATTTAATTTGCAGCACATTAAGGACAACAATTGATCTGATTCTATTGAGATGACCAATCAACAAGCAATTAAATCTCACAGTAGCGGAAATATTCTATTTTCTGCAAAGAAGCTAAAGTTTAAACAGTTTATTAAGCCTTTCTGTGTCTCTACTTTCCCAGCTCACTAACATAAAAATTATAATAAAAAAATAAAATAAATAAAATAAAATGTTTCCGTTTTCATTACATGCCTTATATTAAACCCGTTCACATCATGACATGACAGAATCTATTATCTCATTACACTCACAGGCATTTATGGGGTATTATTTTGTAGTTTGTATTGTTGTTATAGTTGAATTGTGATCTCAGTCTTGGTGTTCCTGAAGAAGCGGGTAAACCATACATGTACCATGTATTCTCTTTTTTTTAAAAAAAAAGATTATTTTGTTTGTGTGATTATTAAAAATGAATTAAGATTTTATTAAATGGGAGTTTACTATAAAGTTCATTTATTGTTTTGGTGATGGCAAAGGTAGGAAGGGCAGGCAGGATGTTTATTATACGTTTTGGAAAGTAGGAAGTTGTGGTATTACCCTTGTATGGTGCTAAGCCTCCATGAATGAAAAATCTTAAATCTAATAAATAATATGAGTATGTGAGGAACAGTAAAATTGTAGAGCAAAAGGTTAGATGATACTAGATGTTTTCTAGCCAGAAAATTATATAGGATCTTTTTGTCTTGCTACATCTTTTAAATACCCTATGAGAAGCTTTCGGTAAAACCAGAGTAAGCGAAAAGGAAAGGAAACTTTACAACTGTTGAAGACTGGAAGAAAGGCTGAAGTTCATCTTTAATTACCCTCCAATATGTAAAAAGGCGGATTTACTAAACACTTTTATTAGCTCTGTGTACACAAAGGAAAATGGCAGAGCTCAATCTAAATTCATAATAGCATTGTCACTGCCTTAAAAGAATCACAATGGCTCAAAATTGATATAATTGAGAAACAGTTGGGCAAAATTAAAGTTGACAAAGCACCAGGACCTGATGGATCACATTCACGTGTTCTCAAGGAGCTGAGCTCAGGTATTTCAAAGCCATTATTTCTTTTAGGGACTCTTTAGTCACTGGCATGGTACATGGTAATGGATTGGCGTAAAGGCCAATGTGATTCCTATCTTCGAAAATGGAGCAAAGTCATTTCCAGGTTACTACAGACGGGTTAGTTTAATGTCCATAGTTGAAAATGTCCTGGAGAGTTTGATGAAGAACCACATAGAGGAGTTTTTGCTAGAAAATAATAATATAAGTGATAGCATGGCTTCAAGAAAGACAGAAGTTGTCAAACAAATTTACTCTCTTTTAATGAGGAAGTAAGTAAACAGGTAGACAGTGGAATAGCAGTTGATAAAGTATACTTGGACATCGCTAAAGCATTTGACACCGTACCCCACAGACGGTAATTATGCAAGTTAGGGTCGATAGGTTTAAAAAAATCAATCTGTTAGTGAATAGAAACTGGCCTAAAGACCGCATCCAGAGAGTTATAAATAATGATTCATTCTCTGAATGGTCTAAGGTTATTAGTGGTGTACCCCAGGGTTCAGTGTTGGGACCTTTACTGTTTAACATCTTTATAAATGATATAGAGTTTGGGATTTAAAGTACCATTTCTGTGTTTGCAGATGACATCAAACTATGTAATGGAATTAAGTTCATACAGGATGTCTATATTCTACAAGCAGACCTGGATGTACTGTTTGATTGAGCAGCCAAGTGGCAAATGACATTTAATATAGATAAATGTGAAGTTATGCACTTTGGAGCTAACAACATGCATGTTTCATACTGTCTAGGGGGAATACATTTGGGGAGTCAGAAATGGAAAAGGATCTGGGGGGTAATGGTAGATCATAGACTTAATACCAGCATGCAATGCCAAGCTGCAACATCCAAAGCTAGTAAAGTACTTTCTTGTATTAAAAGAGAAAGACTGTAGAGATGGAGACATAATCCTGCCCCTGTACAAAGCATTGGTCAGACCACATCTGGAATATGCAGTCCAGTTTTGGGGGCCAGTTCACAAAAAGGACATTGTGAAATTGGAGGGAGTGCAGAGAAGGGCAACTAAACTAATAAAAGGAATGTAGGAGCTCAGCTATGAGGAGAGATTAGATGAACTGAATCTATTCACCCTTGTGAAGAGACGTTTAAGGTGGGATATGATCATCCTGTATAAATATAAATGGTCCATTTAGAGAACTCTCTTCCCAATTATTCACTTTACAAAGAGCATTACAAAGAACAAGAGGGCCCTCTTTGCGTCTGGAGGAAAAGAATGTGGAATGTGGAAAGAATGTTGAAAATGTGGAATCAGCTCCCTCAGGAAGTAATTTCATCAACTACAATAGATTGCTTTAAGAAAAAGCTGGATGTTTTTCTAGAAGCACAGAATAAAACTAGGTATTAAGGATGTAAAGTAAGGATAACAGAGACCGTTGATCCAGGGAACATCCGATTTCCTCATGAATTCAGGAAGGAATTTTTTTTTTCCTCTTGACCAACTATGTCTTTTAGGGTTTTATATCCAGAATATGTTTATTTTCCTAGTGGTTGAACATGATGGACTTATGTCTTTTTTTAACCTAACCTGCTATGTAACTATGTACCTATGGAAAGTAAAGTGAAATTTTAACCTCTAACAATGGTGTTCTTTATTGATAGCCCCCTTTAAAAAAGATAGCTAGCTTAATGCAATATTTTATATAAACTATAAAGAATACATGCAGCACACTGAGTCTTGGGACAATTTAAACCTAGTTACTAATACCTACAGCTTCCTGGAAACTGTATCACTAGATCCAGTGAGCAGTCTTCAGTTGTAAGTATTTGAAGTAAGAATATCAATTGTAAGTATTTACCCAGGAACATTTTTATTACAAAACAATAAAAAACGTTTTTCACTATCAGTACATTTTGTTCCTAAACCCAGCCAATGATTCCTTATATCTTTTGTGGCTGGGTACATTATGTAGAGCTTGGTGACAATTTGTTTTTCCAATCCAGTTTCTGATGTACTGATACAATTTCATCTGAAGTGAACCTGAAGAGAAATCAGCAGTTGACCATTTATAATAAACCAATTTATGGATTTCAGGCATATTATTAAATATGAGTGAAAAGTGTGCAATGGGCCTGATTAATTAAGGCTCAGCAAGACTTGAGACTATCATGGGTGAACCTGGGTTATCCAGCAAACCTGTGTGTATAAATGATTTATCAAATCCAAACGCCATCCTTCCTGCTATCCAAGATAAACAGTCAAATGGCAAAATATTGTACATGCATGCACTTTTGGGTCTTCTGACAAATCAATTACTGATCAGAAATTCAGTTCCATCAGTCAACTAAGCCATATCAGCAGTGGACCTGTTGGTGTATACTTTGCATGCCTCCGTTGCAACAGAACTAAAAATGATTCCTTTAACCTAATACAATAGATTGTGTTCACTTATTTTTCAATCAACAGAGGAATTTACAAACAATCAACTACGATACAACAAAATATAATAACATGAATAACCATCATATATCAAACCAACAAATAGTCAGTGTGGAGATACAAACAGAAACGGAACATTGCATAGCAATTCTGTCAAAATGTCAAATAATGAA
The DNA here is from genome assembly GCF_032062135.1 of Pyxicephalus adspersus. Taxonomy (NCBI): domain Eukaryota; kingdom Metazoa; phylum Chordata; class Amphibia; order Anura; family Pyxicephalidae; genus Pyxicephalus; species Pyxicephalus adspersus. The sequence continues at coordinate 65,760,403 of NC_092859.1, forward strand.
ACAAAATACTGAAACAAAGGTACATTCCAATACAAACATAGTTCTTTGTTAAGTTTGCTATGGAACAACAGGCGGGTCATTATCCAATAACCTGGTGACATACCAGGAGGTTTGCTCAAATGTGGATATATTACGTTGTCTAGTAGCCTGTGGCAGCAAAATTTATATAAGATTCCCATAATTTAAAAAAATGTTGTACTTTTGAGTCCTTAATAATTGAGGCTTCTACCCAGTCCATTTGGAAAACATGTCTAAGTTTACCAAAAATAAAGATAAAGTAGGAGGGTCAGTGGATATCCACCTATGCAAAATCGTCTTCTTGGCTACCATTGATACGATCATGAGGAGTCTACCACATTCCCTAGCTATCCGAACTTGCTCGGATAGAACTCCAAACAAAGCTCATGTTGGAGATAATGGGAGAAACGTCACCAGATGGTTCAGGGCAAACTGCACCACCAGCCTCCAAAATCTTTTAATTAGAGGACAGCCTCAGAACATGTGGAATAAATCTGCCTCGGCCGCACCACATTTCAAACATCGGGGGGACTCACTTAGACCCATTAAGAAGGAAGGATATGGAGAAACATATGCACCATGAAAAGATTTAAAGACCATTTCTCTATACATAGAGGAAGAAATTGCTTTCCAGGCTTTACAGTAAGCAGACAAAATTTCTGTTGGGGACCTAATCAGAAGACTAAAGGTGCGTACACACTTCCAATTTTTATCGTTCCAAT
>NC_092859.1:65762480-65821824 GCF_032062135.1 Pyxicephalus adspersus
ATCGTTCGTATATATCGTGCAGGATCGTTCGTCGTTCGTTTTCCAACGATAATAATTGGAAGTGTGTACGTAGCTTAAGACCAGATTGAACAATAATGGTGAGAGTGTGCATCCCTGGCAAGTACCTCTGCTCATTTCAACATGGGCAGATAAAATCCCATTATTAGCAGTCTTGTTTGTGGTGAGCTCTAAATATACTAAATGAATGCTCAAAGATTATGACCAAATGCCTGTTGAGCCAGCACCGCATGCAAAAGTGGCCATTCTACCCTATTGAAAGCCTTCTCAGCACCTAAGCTTAATAACATGGTTTTGGCGGGGTTTGGTACTAGTGCCTACCCTGAACAAATTCCAATTGATGTTTGGTAAGTTGAGAGGGCAAAAAAATTGGAAGCCTATTAGCCATTAACTTAGCCAGAATTTTATAATCGTAAATTTAAAAGCGATATCGGCCTATAGGGCGAGACCAAAGTTAAGTCCCTGCTCTCTTTAGGTATCAAAATCATGTGCACCTCATTGAACTCTGAGAAGCTTGTTGTTGAAGTATAGCATTATACACCTCTGTTAAGAGGGTAGCAGCTTCATCTTGGAGTAATTTATAGAATTCGGCTGCATAGCTGTCCAGGCCTGGGGTCTTATGATTGGCCATTGACCTTATCGTCTTCTGGACCTCTTCCAATGCAATTGGTTTGTTAAGAAATTCTCTATCATCTGATCCCAGTTTAGGAAGTCTGGCCCTAGTCAGCAAGTTATCTATTAACACTGGATGTGTGGGTTGAGCTAAACACAGTTGTCCATTGTAATTCTCAAAAACCTTAAGTATTTTTGTTGGAAGTGACCAAAATTGGTATGAATATGATTTGTATGTAAAGACAATTCTGCCTTCTTGGAAACAAGCTATAACCCTCATTATCTGTGGAGACAGATGCAGTCCCTCAAACATCAAAGTATTGCTTAACAGAGACAATGATTGATTTTCCATGTGTGGATGCCTGAGGATCATTAACACTTTGGCCAGTTTAACCATTTCGTGTCAGTTTCTGCCCAAACCAGTTCACTATAACTTCTTGGAGGGGGCAGGGGTATGTGACAACAATCCCAAGCCTGGGACAAGGACAATCTTTGTGACCTCTTGATCAAGCCTTTACCAAGGATGAATCAACAATGTGATTCGCTCTGGACCTGGAGCCAGGTGTGGTCCAAGGAGAGAAAACCCTGGTGTGTATGGTTGTGTGAGAGAATAACCATGTGCTAGAGATAGAGCTAGACCCCTCTCCTTCCCCTTTCCTATATACCCTTTACCTTCTTCCCTTTTGTCTTGAAAATCATATGTAAAAAATATCCTAAGCTGTAAATAAACCTTTCCCTTTTGTAAGATCTATTGGTCCTTCTATAAATGCAAGGCACCCCAAACAGAGCACATTCTACAATTTTCAATGAAGAATTATGAGCCACTCAGGATAAAAAATCAACTATCTAAAAACCAAATTGTTTAGGTCAATGGGGTTTAGTCAGTTTTGCCAATAGCAAAATGAGCCCACCTTATTGCCCCACCGGTAGAACTTATGCTTTTTGTATCTAAGTTGTGTTTCCACTCTGGAGGCTACATAAGTGTTGAAGCAGGTTACAGCTTCCTGCCATTTCAGTTTGGCAGCCTGTGAGCCAGTCCCCACAAAATCTCTATAGACCTTAGTGACCTTGTTCTGTAAATCTGTGTATACCTTGAGATGTTCTCTATGTTTTTGTTTAGTATAATCCATGAGATGACCTCTCATGACCGCTTTCAAAGTGCGCCAGAGCAATATAGGCGTGTCCCAATGCTCCAAGTTATCATCGAGACTATTACCCCAATAGGTTTTCACATAGCTTGTAAAATCTGGGGAAACTATCAGTGATGTTGGAAATTTTCATCACTTTAATAATTTATTAATATATTTTTTTTAAATATTCCTTTGTACATAGCTGAATTCAAAAGTGAACCCAGCTTATTTGCTGGGTTTGCTGGGACATTTGTTAGTCCTTTAGTAAATCAACCTTAATAGGCAGAAATTGAATTGCAGGTATCATCAACTATTAGATCAATCATGATGCATTTCAATTACCACACACTTTGCACTGCCCTAAATTTAGTATATTGACCTTTGTTAAGATTAAAAATGATTTAAGAATATTTATTCAGTAACATTATTAGTCAGTGTAGCTACATCTGTCATATAAGTGGCGGTAATGGCTGGAGGAGTGAGGTCCTCCCGTCTTACTTTATTTAAGCTGCAGAGAAGATGAGATAGAAATAGAACTATTAAATGTCTCATTAAACATTGTGTATTACTGCACAGTCCACTGATGTGTGGTAGACTTGATCAAGTCATCCCGTATTAACATGTTACTGAGAGCTAAGTGGAATTTTGCAAAAACCCACCTAAAACAAAATAACAAAATAAAGAAGATTATATGAAATCTTAAAAGTGTAATATGAACATTTATAATAGAACATGTAGAAATATGTTCAAAAAAAAATTAAAAAAAATTATAATATTTTAGGGAAAATTGGATATAAACTCCTTTCAACTTTTTGAGTTTTTTTCAAAACCCCTGAACATTAATATCAAAACTGCAGAGAGGGGTTGACCTGTGAGAACATTAGGAAGAGAAATTAAAATCATAGGTAATAAAAACTTTATGTATAATTGTAAAATTGTGTTTAAAAAAACAGCAGCAGTTATTTTCTTTTAAACATTTTAGTTTCAATATTTAGCAGTTTAATTTGCAGGTAATTTAAAAACTAATTTGAGACATGGTACCATCAGTTTTTCTGTACCTGAACATTTTTTTGGACAGTACTATGTTTAGGGGCTTTTAGTAAAGTGGGAGAAGACTAAAACGCCTGTTAGATTTGTATTTCTGTATGTGTCCGTGTTGCAGTTTATTTATCATTTGGTACCTTGCTTTATTTCTCACTTTACATGCCTGGTAAAACTAGGCCAGTTGGAAAGTAAGTAAGGGAAATCTCTTTAATAGAGCCCTGTGTGGCTGGAAAACCTGACAGGACGTATAACATTTCCTCTCATATCTAAAATAATTGTTTGACTTACCTAAAAATAAAAAAAACTCATTTACCTACTAATCCTCACTTCCTTCGATCCTGCTGGAGATGTCTTCAATTGGGTTCTGCTCCATCCCGCTATCCGTCTTTGTCCTGGGAAGCGCAGAGGAAGCGACAGGCTCTGCCATCTTTCTTCCGACTTCTGGATCAAAGTCTCCCAATCTCGCTTGCAGACAAGGGCGTTGCAAAAAAAAAAAAAAAAAAAGATAACATTTTTACTTTACATAAAGGGTTGTCTACCCTTTTATGTAAGTAAAAATGTTGGTGATGGGTCTGCTTTAACATATATTTTAACAGAAACTGTGGTGGTCAGTCTCTATGTCCTGTCAGTGCCAAGTAGAAGAGTAGTTAGAATAGGCAAAGGGCTTCCTTGGGGGCAATTGTGGAGAACGATGGATAATTGTGAGGGGACCCATCGGATAGTATTTTGCTCCTACTTTTGGTTTGAGTGGTTGCACTATGTGCTAGGTCCCTATATAAGTAAATAATTGCTAGTTGGAGCTGTCCTCAAGCCGTGGCGGTGTGGGTGGGGATAGAAATAGGATTTTAGTCAAGCCTCCTTAGGCTAGCAGTCACCAAAGAACCCCAATCCCCTTTTCATATAAATCAATACTTCTTTTGTTGTATTATGTTATGATGTTATTGTAATTGAGAATATTTAGTGGTGGTTAAGTAAAGGGCTCAGACATGTATACAGGCAAGTTGGACAGTCTGTGTGTTTCTTTGAGGAGTAGCAATGATAGGAGAACTGAAAAGTGATGAATTCTACTGTCAGATCATTTATTGTGTAAGGAAAAATATGTATAAAACCCAAAAAAGTTTTTAGAAATGATCTCTTTGTTTTTTAAGAAAATCTCAAACATCAGCCTGGTCAGGCTTGCCATGGATTTTTTGTATCATATTGATGTAAGGCTATATGATGTCCTGAAGTGATATATATGCGGGGGCAAAAATAAAGTTCAATTTAAAATGGTATTGTGTAAAGTCACCAACGGATAAAAATATCCTCATCAAGGCACAAATATTGGATTTGATCAATTTATGTGTGAATTTAAAGCTGCTAAGTGAGACATTTCAGAAATCTGGTGATGATTTTAATTATGAGGGTTTTCAGGGACTTTCATAAAGGAGATGTCAAGCTTTTGACAATATAAGCCTAACCTGGTTAAGCACCAATTTTTGGAATAAACTGATAATCGCTGTCCTATAGTTTGCTTACTTCTGGTAAGAAGCTTTCCCAAAATCCCTTTCACATTCTAACAAGCATTCTCTAGTGCAGTCAGCAATGAATAATTAAGCAAATATGATAGTGTCATAGAAACTGGGCTTTGAACACAGAGCAATTAGAGAAACGATGGAAGAACATAGAAATCTTTAATGAGTGCTTGTTCATATACCAGCCATGGAGTGTGTTTTACCACACATGAACAGCATTTAAAAGTGGGCTGCTGTTTTATATTATTGCAAGCAATGGCATAGTTCAGATTGCTGAAGGTACATGATATGCTCTGTGACAAACCACATGGAAACAGCTGCATACACAATGCAAGTGATGAGCATTCCTTTTATGATACCTTATCAGCACAAAAAAAACATGGGTCAATTATAATAACAAAATTCTAACAACCCTATTTAAAATTTGCATGATCACACAAAGATTTACAAACAGTGTCAGTAGACAGATCTTCCAATCAATCAGTGATTTCACCTAATAAATACCTTCTTTGTAGTAGATAGGTATAATGCAAATTTCTGTCCTAGAAGCAATCTTTCATGGTCGCTTAAAAAATCAATAGCATAGTATTACATATGTTGCCCTTCTTTTGCAGTTAATGCACAACAGATTGTGCATTTTCACACATGTGTCACAAATTGTGAGCAGGCAGCTTTTTTTTAATGTAGAAGGGACAAGCCCTACAACTCTTTTTTAGTAAGATGATAGGATATGTCAGGTACCTGGCATCCTCCAGGGCCACTGGCCAAAGATCAGGAACCTGGAAGAAGACTGTGTAAGAATGGAGGCACCCATAAGAAAGTGAGGACAGTTTAGTGTCTTTTAAAAATTGTGATCAGGCAGGTAAGCCTATTTTATTACAGAAGAGACATTGCCTGTCCCATCTGCAATACAGAATCTACCTGGTTTCAACTGTTTAAAGCTAAAACCCTGGTTTAAATGCCCACACTATGATTTTTAGAAAACCTGCAAAATGTTTTTTAAGCAGATGTAGTGACTTCCAGGATAGGTAGTAAGTCAACCAGTAGAATATAAATTTCAACATGCTAAACATTTATTTTGTATTATCCAATAAGAACTATGAGGGCTCATTAGGCTCTTTGTAAAAGGACTACAGAACATACAGCTCTGATTTTTTTAAAGGATCAACAGCTTTTTTTGTGCAAACGTTTAATATACCATTTTTTTAAAAAAAGGGACTGAAAGGGAGCAAATAAAATAAATGCATTGTTAAGAATATTAACTACAAGTCCAATTAGGAACAAATGAGGAGAATCTAAATAGGAAGTAAATCTGCTTGAAATACCAGTTCTTGTTAGATGTCATAGCTGAAAAATGAGCTAGATATGTATCAGTAATAACGAATATTTGATTTAAAACATATAAGTATACCACATTTTCCAACCCCTATATACCTGCTGATATCCCATACTGTTCTGTATCTAGGTACTGTACTTTGCAGCCCTGGGGTCTATTCTATTGGTAGTGTCAGAACTGAATCTGCTTATGTAGAATCTTTGATAATAACTCTAAATAAATAAACTAGGAAGGAGGAATAAAGATAAGAGAACATAGTTTATGCATCAGACCTCACACTGCTTTTAAAACTTTATATTTCTGTTGTAATCACACATTTCATTCTGCAAATGAGACTTGGATCACAATATGTTCTCAGCATTGGTAGTCCACAGAAGTAGAAAGCATGGAATAAATCTGACATTCACTGAAACATTCTCTGGTGTGAAATCAATTATTGCCATTGAAACACATTAACCTGAAGATTATCCAACAGGCAATGTTTCAGTAAATTGCCAGACTGCTTTATAAATAGTCCCATATGTTTGTTTTGTACAAAATACCTACAGTATTTAAACTTGCCAGCCACTATTCCCTTCTGGATGAGGTGACAACAATCTGCAGGCTTATCTAGTATGTTTATGTATGGCGAACCACCCCTTGATGCTCCAAGTTGCCCGCATCACAGACTGCATTTTCCGCTGGGATGGATGGGCTTGACTGACAGCAGCTTTGCCTCCAGGAATGTGGGATTGAAAATCCCAAATGTAATATTACAGTTTGCAGATAAAGTAAATGTAAGTATTCTTGTGGCAAATGATCACCTCCTTTCCATTTTGCTTTGTATGGCCGTAGGAAGAGGACAATGACATGCTACTGCTTTTTCCTGTGTAGTTACCAGGGCCATGCAGACCATACAACAGTGACCTAAAAAAAAAGCTAAAAAAAAAAAGGTATTTCTGTCACTTTATTTTCAATCTGTGCTAAATATATATAAACTATTGGTACCCTGGCCTACTAGATAATAACACCTTGTTATCCAGCTAGAAGCACTCACTGTTTAACTAGCCCCTGTTGGAGACTTCAGTTGGCCATTTACATAGTTACATAGTAGGTAAGGTTGAAAAAAGACATAAGTCCATCAAGTTCAACCACTAGGGAAATAAACATAACCTGGATATAAAACCCTATAAGACATAGTTGGCCCAGAGGAAGGAAAAAAAAAACCCTGGTACAATTTGCTTAAACGGGGAAAAAAATCGGACATTCCCTGGATCAACAGTCTCTGTTATCTTTAAATCCTTAATACCCAGTTATTTTTTGTGCTTCTAGAAAAGCATCCAGCTTTTCCTAAAGCAATCTATAGTAGTTGCTGAAACTATTTCCTGAGGGAGCCGATTCCACATTTTCACAGACCTTACAGTGAAAAATCCCTTCCATATCCGGAGCTTAAACTTCTTTTCCTCCAGACCCAAAGAGTGCCTCCTTGTTCTTTGTTATGATCTCAAAGTGAATAATTGGGAAGAGATTTCCCTATATGGACCATTCATATATTTATACAGGGTGATCATATCCCCCCTTAAACGTCTCTTCTCAAGGAAGAATAGATTCAGTTCAGCTAATCTCCCCTCATAGCTGAGCTCCTCCATTCCTTTTATTAGTTTAGTTGCCCTTCTCTGCACTCTTTGGTGCCCAAAACTGGGCTGCATATTCCAGATGTGGTCTGACCAATGCTTTGTACAGAGGCAGAATTATGTCTCCATCTTTGCAATCTATTCCTCTTTTATACAAGAAAGTACTTTACTAGCTTTAGATATTGCAGCTTGGCATTGGATACTGTTATTAAGTCTATGATCTACCATAACCCCCAGATCATTTTCAATTTCTGACTCCCGCAAATGTATTCTCCCTAGACAGTATGAAGCATGCATGTTGTTAGCCCCCAAGTGCATAACTACATTTATCTATATTCTCTATAACATTTATAAACATGGTAAACAGGAAAGGTCCCAACCTTGAACCCTCGGGTACACTGCTAATAACCTTAGACCATTCGGAGTATGAATCATTAATTACAACTTTCTGGATGTGGTCTTTAAGCCAGTTCTCTATCCATTTACAGCTTGACTTTTCTAAACCTATTGACCCCAACGTGCATATTAACTGTCTGTGGGGTATAGTGTCAAATGCTTTAGGAAATTCCATGTACACTATATCAACTGCTATTCCACTGTCTACCTGTTTACTTACTTCCTCCAAAAAAAAAGAGTGTAAATTTGTTTGACAACTTCTGTCTTTTTTGAAGCCATGCTGACTATCACCTATGATATTATTTTCTAGCAGAAACTTTATCAAACTCTCTAGGATCTTTCCAACTATGAACATTAATCTAACTAGTCTGTGGTTACCTTGTAATGACTTTGCTCCCCTTTTGAGGATAGGAACCACATTGGCCTTACTCCAATCCATCAGTACTATGCCAGTGACTAAAGAGTCTCTACAAATTAGAAATAATGGCTTTGAAATAACCGAGCTCAGCTCTTTGAGGACACATGGATGTAATCCATCAGGTCCTGGTGCTTTGTCAACCTTAATTTTGCTCAACTGTTTCTCAATCATATCAATTTTGAGCAATTGTGACTCATTTAAGGCAGTGACGTTGCTATTATGAATTTGGACCTTAGCTGTGCCATTTTTCTTTGTGTACACAGAGCTAAAAATAAAAGTGTTTAGTAAATCTGCCGTTTCTTTATACCCAGTTACCAACCCAGAGACATCCTTTAAGGGGCCTACATGCATTCAAATGCCAGAACGGCTATAGATTTTTAAATCAGCTATAGATGAACACAGAGCTGGATCATCCATAAGGAAACCCTAGGCAGAAGCCAAGTAGATTTCCAGGGGGGGTCCTTCTACAACCTTCACGTTGTTTCATATGTACATTTCGTACATTTGTAGAGAGTTGGTGATTGTGTTACCATGCATTGTGGTGCACTGCAAGCCATGTGCATCAGAGCATTGCCTCAGTTCACTGGATCACCATTGAAAAAGAACAAAATAATGTGTGCACTGATTCATTCCTTACCACAGGGAACACTAAAGCAAAAGTGTGTTTCAGCCTTTCAGCTATTAAAACTCAATAGCCTTTAATTCAATTGTTATAAAGCACATCAATTACCCCGTGAAAACAAACTATATTATTTACCTTTATTTTACATATAAATAATGAAATTTGAGGGATTTTGAAGGAATATGGATCTAACAAACATCTCTTGTAAATATGCATACTAAATATTTGTGTTTAGATGTACAGAACATGTTCTCCCTCTGGTGGAATGAATTGTACCCGCCTGATTGTGTTTTAGATCTGTATAATTGAGATGGCAAAAACCATCTTCATTGTAATAAATTATTTTACTAATAACAAAGATGTCCAATCTTTCTATTTAGTTGTTTATTACTCCTCTGACTGTGTCCATTCTAATATACCATACTGACATGTTCAAGTTGAATAGGCAAGATATAAACTGATTTTTTGGCAGATACATATATCAGTAAAACATTACATATCCTAATAGGGGGCCAAAAGGAAAAACAGAGATGGGAAAAAAAAATGCATTTGCCACAGTAGATCTCATTCAAAATGCAATAAATCCACTTACTTTGAAGCTTCCAAGACTTGGCATGCAGCAGGTTAAGATCTGTGTAAGTGTGTTAGTTTCTAGATGACTGTGCTTGAATATTATAATGACTTTGATTTCTCCCCTTTTCCTTATAGATCAGTGTTTCTCACCCAGGGTTTCTTCAGAGGTTGTTAGGGGTTTCTTGAGCAGTGAGTAATTTGCGCCTCTCAGGTTAGTTTAAGTAACACCAATGACCTTTTTGGCTATCTGTCAGGGTAACATTCTTCTGACTAGTTAGCAATGTAAGAGGTTTTCTTTCCACTGACCATCATGCTAACGTAAAAAGAATTTTGTTGTTATGTTAGGAAATACTGCTCTAGAGCATGTCCCAGCAAAATGTACCTACCTCATTCCTACTTCCTGTGTCACCATGCATTTTGAGGAAGACAAACCTTTCCACAGTGGCTTCTATAGCATCTATAATTTGTAGCATAATTTGTAGAGCAAATCCACATAGATAAAGGAAAATGGAGTTTGATTCATAGCTAGGCCTTATTGCTTTAACAGTAATATAGCACTTTTCACCAAGCTATGCTTTGCAGAGGATATTTTTATAGTGAAACTTCTAGAGGGCCTCTGGTGATATTTCATGTATGGAAAATGTGTATTTGTAAAACTTACTGGGAGAACCCCCATTTTTTCTAAATGTTTCTTAACCTCCTGAGCGGTAACTCCGAGTGTGACTCGGTGTAAAAAATATGCTGAAAGCGGTAACCCCGAATCACACTCAGGGTAGCTAAACCAATGCAAAACAATGATACATCAAGCCTTACCTGATCCGCCGATGTCCTCTATCGTCCTTTGCGTCTTCTCGCTTCCTCCGGCCGGCGACCTCTGCATCCGATGAGTCACCGGGAGTACCCGGTGACGTCGGTGAGCATGGATGTTCAGTTTGGGGCGTGGCAGAAATTTCATATCTATTTGTTTTGCATTCAATACAAAATACTGTAACTGTTTTAAATGCAATACAGTGGATTTATGTGTAAAAGCAGTCCACTGTCTTTCATGAAGATTTATTTTACATTATAATATACAAGTATGAGTAAAATATTTATTTTATAAAAAATAAATTAAATAAATAAAAAAAAAATGTTTTATTTTTTTGATGTGATTTTGTGTTTCAAACTTTAACATACTCATACTAATTTAATATACTGTAAAATAAATTTTCATGAAAAACAATGTACTGCTTTTAGACATATAAATCCAGACCGAAATGAATTGCCCAGGAGGTTAAATAATCTGGCTTGACTCAGTTTGTTGTGTATGTGTTGTTAATTTTGTCCAGTCTTGTTGGTCCAGATATTTCTGTAGCATAATAAAATAAATGTATAATTTAGAAATCGTACCAATATTCCATTAGGACACGGTACCCATGTAATTCCCTAACTACATCCTTGCCAATAAATGTCTCAAATGTTTGCAGCACCAGGAGCAGACTTGTGATGTTCACATTTTCTGGGAAAACACAATATATGTGGATCATGCAATTCAAACTTAAACCATCATTTAAACTAAACAAATGCAAATGGGTTGTCCCAGTTATCCAAATGTGCTGTAGGGTAACTTTGATGACAGCAGCTTCTTAAGATCATCCCAAAAGGCCAGTCATGCATTATCACCTAATAGAAGAATGTGTGTTGTCCAATGGTGGCAGGGGATTAACCCTTTTTGGGCAGAATGCTTTTAGTACATGATTGTTCATGCTTTTACAATTAATCACAGATAAAACAATTCTGTAATTGTGGTAAATTTTTTTAGCTTAGCATAGGAAATAGATGTTGTGATTTTAATGTAATAAATGTGCAGCCTCTGACATAACCCCTCACTTTGTCACTTAAACTGGTTTGTTTATTTTGTACATTGCTTTTTTACCAGGTGAAAACAGATTAGTGTTGCAAATATCTAGATTATTCTCAGTAACCTGTAGATAATTGAGGTGAGCAGGTAATGGTTTAATATTAACAGCAGCCTACTGAAGGTGGCAAAGAGGATTAAACAAATGATTTAGATAAAACATTGCAAATATTACATTCATTAACATTGCTAATACCTTTATGTTTTAAATAAATGATTACCATATTGTATTAAAGACCAACTCTAGCATAAGCTGATGTTACAGTTTATTATAAGGAGAGGCAAGCAAGTTTAACACTAGGTATTATTGTTTCAATTAAACAATTGTTTCTCTCCACACTTAAAAAAAGTGATATAATACTGCAGTCATCCCACTTCCTGTGTGCCAAGGATGTGAAGGACACACCTGCTGGGGCACATTATTAAGCCATTCTAATATGTATTGAATCATTATCACATGTTATACTCCTTGGAACTTTATTAATCACATGGAATAGTTTCACAATCTCATTTACAAAGAGAAGTAAAAGATGAACCAAAGTTTTAAGTTGTAAAAAATGCATTAGGAAACTAATTCTGAGCAGAAATGTTTTCTAGCTTCTAAGCAGGAATATAAACATTGATACTCGAATAGAGACAAGCTTTATCAGCATTATTAATTTTAATATTACACTAAGTCAACTTATACTTTTCATGCTGTATGTAGAACTGGTTACTCATTCTGTATTATGCATTCTAGGATCACTTCCTTAATGGGATTCCATTACATTATGCAGTGGAACTTGCTTCTAAAGCCCATTTACTACACTTCCTGTTTGTGTATTGATCACTGAAAGCAATTGCAAATGAAAGTAGCCTATGGTCTGTTGAACAAACTGACATGTTTACTTTTCAGTATCAGAGACAGGGCCTGGCTGTGCAAAAGGTTCTGTTAAGGATAAATGGATTCAACTTTTTATTCTCTTTTTCCTTGTTATATCATTCGAAGAATAAATCTGGTAATTGTAAATCCATTGTAAATTGGAATCCATGTTATGGAAAGCATGTTACAAGCATTTAAAGATTTTAAGTGTATGTAGAGGGTTAATTGAGGGTCTAGGTGCAATCAGGAGATCACACCCCTTTCCCACCTGAGGGATTAAATATCTGTGGTATGGGGTGGAACAGGAAAAATTGTGCTGTTGACATGTTTGTCAGCAAGCTGAAGCTTTGAGTTGCTGGTTTTATTTTTTACATCCCATTTTGGAGTATTGACTTTACTTTTTAACTGTTTGAATGTTCTACCATTATCAGAGAACTATGTATTTTTTTAAAATGAATAACAAACTTTATTCATCTTGAAAACAAATGTAATACAATTAAGGTGCATTCATACATGGAATTGCAATGCAGTGCACTATACACTACCTTACAATTCCCCCCAACATACTCGCAAATAAATACATTCAATCCTGCACACTGCGGTGTGATGCTTGACGTGAGGTGTGAGGCAATGGCCCGTCTCCCACTTCTTGCATGACACGCCATACCCCAACAGATTACCAGCATAACCTTTTTTAAAACAATTTATACAATCCTAAAGAGCTCTCAGGCCCGAAGCTTTATTTGAGCTCATACATACATCTAAACATTACATTACACTGGGGAATGCATTTTTTGTTGAGTTAGATCCTACACTTTTTTTACAAATTTTTGGGTGGTGATTCCAGAAATGACCCTAGTTTTTTGCTATCACATCCAGTCGTTACGATACTGGGTACTCTCAATTTTTGTCAAAAAACATACAAATTTTACATACATACAATGAAAAAATAATGAAATAACTTGAATGTACTGTTTATTTAAATTTCTTTTGTTCATACAAAGGATTTATTGTTACTCTATGACATTTTTTTTTACAGTAAAACATTTGAAAATTATTGGGGTAAGTGAATGAGGTAAAAATTTAAGCTTATAGCTTTTCCTGGAGTGTTCAGTGTTAGGACCATCCTGCGGGATGCTCCAATAATAGCCAGCCATCATATGTATGAGGGAATGCTGAGAAGTTACTGGCTTTTCCCTGAAAGAAGAGAGCCAGAGTTATGAAATAACACATTTATTCAACATACTCCCCCGAGACTGATGCACTTGGTACAGTCTAGTTGCAGCTTTTCTAGACCGTTCAAATAAAAGTCCTTTGGTTGGGTCGCAAAAACCAGCTCTCAGCAGCATCTTTGACATCAGAAATGTCCTCAAAACATTGCCCCTTCAGGTGTTTCTTCAAATTCGGGAACAGATAATAGTCCGAAGGGGCCAGGTCAGGTGAGTGAGGTGAATGGTGGACCAATTGGAAACCCAGAGTGTTCAATTTGGCAGCCACAACATTGGACGTGTGCGCAGGTGCATTGTCCTGCAAAAAAAGGATCCTTTTGGTCAATTTTCCATAGCGTTTTGTCTTGATTGCATCCTTCAGCTGGTCCAGGAGGTTAGCATAATACTGAGGTAGGTAGTCCACCAAAAGAATACCGCCTTTGTCCCAGAAAATGGTCGTCATGACTTTTTTGGTCGATTTCTGGGTTCGGAATTTCCTCGACCGCGGGGACCCGCTGTGTCCCCAGTCCCTTTGACTGTTCCTTGGTTTCAGGATCATAGATGTAGGGCCAGGTTTCATCGTCAGTCACTAACCTAGTCAAAAAGTCCTGTGCAGCTTCAAAATAGGCCAAAACAGCTTTGGATTCTTCAATTCATTCTCCCGTGAGATGTCAAGTTTCTGTGCTTTCTTTTTTCCGGATATTCGCCAGTCCTCAATTTTAAGCTCATTGACAGCATCGCAGGTTGCTGGGTCAGATGAGGTTGGGGGGCGCCCACTGCGGGGCTCATCTTCAATGGTGAAATGCCCAGTCTTGAAATGAGATATCAAGGTTTTGACAGTGATGTAGGAAGGACACTTCTCCCCCAATGTTTGTGACATCTCAGTGTAAATATCTCCTGCCTTTAACTTTCCCTGGAGAAACAAAAACTTCATGACGGCCTGTAACTCCAATGACGTAAAACTTGCTTGTGACTCTGCCATCACAGCTTCTCACTAAAAGAAAAAACAGTTTTAAGAATCGCAAAGACCTGCTATTTGCACAGTTACATATTAGGATATTAGACCGTCATATGTCCCCACATTCATTTTTCTATTTCATCTGGAAGGGGGCAAAGCCAGGAACTTCTCAGCACCCTCTCGTACATCCCATCTACCCTTCTTCTTGTTCGATAGTCACAAATTATGTGCCAAATCATTCAACTCATGCTGATCAAATCCCTTACAAACAGAGTCCTCTTCAATTTCAAACTCTTCATCATTGTTGTCACCAAGTTCATCACCATAATCATGTTCTTCAAGAGAGGGTAGTGTAACAAAAAAGGGCATTGGGATTTCATGAATGAGCCACTGGGCGTATAGCCAATGGTACACTAGGATCCTCTATGTTACATTTATTTTTCTTGTTATATCCTGAAGTTTTCACTATACAAAATTAACAGTCACTGAAATGATCTCCTGGCTCTCGCCAATCCATAGGTATACCAAATGGCATCTTATCACGTGTTTTCTTTGTCCACAATTGTAAACCCTCGACACACTGTTTGCACACCTTATGAGGGGCCCGAGACTTATCTTGATCACCAAGTTTAACTTTGAAATATGCCAAGTAGGCTTGCTCTTCAAATGTGCTGATGTTTGCTCTTTTACTGGGAATGGTGAAACTGCCACAGATATAACAAAATGAATCAGGGTTGATTAGGCACTTACGACGAGAAACAGCAGAGCCAGACATGATCTAAAAGAAAGGAAACGTGTGTAAGTGGAAAAATAAATTTTGTTTATTCACTACGTAGAGCAGCCCACAACCTCTGACCACACTGTCTTGCGTGTAAATAAATAGCCTATAGAAATCCACGCTACAGTAATCACATTATTATAAGCAGTAGAGAAGAAACCTGAAGTGATAGAAGAAAATTAATTGCACTTTCAGAAGCAGAATACCTATTTTAGTGTAAATAAGTGAAAAATTGAAGTCAACCAAAAATTGAAAATTGTTCCCCAGTGTTATATACATCTAATAAAGACAGGCTGTGCAATGGGGCGAGGGAGTGGGGTTAAGGGGGTGGGGGAAGAACTCACAGGCCCTCAGCTTTATTAAACTTATAGAAGGAGTGCTTGGGAAAGGGGGGGGTCTGTTCAGACATCCTCTTCCGGAAAAGTCCATGAGGCCAGTCTGCGGCAGTCCTCGAAGCGCTTCCTGGCACACCAAATAGGGTCCTTAACACAGTTAATGATCGTCCAAGCTCCTTTGACTTCCTCTTCCATGTATTCGCTGTGGAACAGACCATACAACATAGCGCAGATGATGGACGTCTTCGAGAATTGGCTTATTTCCTGTCCCAAGGTCTTCAATATGGTTTGGGCGTAGGGACACTGTCAGAAGACATGCAGGGCAGTCTCTACCTCGATGATGCAGAATGGGGCAGTGCCTGTACCTACATAAGTTCCTGGCATGCATGAAAGTTGTAAGGGGGTAGTTCTCCTTGAACCACCATCCAGGCCATGTGCCAGTCGGTAAGTCTCTTGGATCCGATGTTCATCCAGATTTCTTCAAGGGGACTGCATTCTTACCCAGAACAGGTTCTATCGAGTCCTTTCCAGGGATTTGCTTTTAGATCTTCTTTGACCTCCACAGGTCCGGCTTGATGCCTTGCAGCTCCTTCTCCTTGATGAACGTGAAGATGTCCAGGTAGAACCAAGGGTTGTCCCAGTTGTACAGGTCGGAGTTGTCCCACTTGTCCCATCTCAGGCTCCTTCATAATGAGAGGAGGAAGAAACGTGACATGGAGTTCCCTGCAGAAGTCGAAGACCAGTCCACCAATGTCCTTCTTATGCTGTTGCAGGGGAAGAAAATCCTCAGAATCGTCCGGAATTCCCTTGCTGCCCTTCTGATGTTCCTTGAACATTACTGTTCTCTTGATGCGGTCAATCTTTGAGCCCCAGATGAAGTGGATCCCTCTGATCTCTGGATTCTGTCTGATGCACTCGGCGAAGAGCTCTATACAACAGTCAAAAAGAAGAGGTGACAGAGAGCAGCCTTGTCTGACCCCAGGGAGAACTGGGAAGTGGTCAGTCTTCTAGCTGTTCACCAGCACTATGCAATGCTATCAAGGTACATTGAACAGAACATTTCACAGTTCATACTTATGGAGGGCTCTAAGCATGAGCTGTGGGATACAGGGTCGAAGGCCTTCTCCTGGTCAAGACTGACCAGAGCGGCGTGGATGTTGCAGTCCTGGATGTATTATCAGTGAACTATGTAGTATACCTATAGGTAAAGGTTTTGGTGAATGTGCAGGTACACTTCTTTCCTGACTCTTTTATAATAGGTTAGTTTCCTCAGATAATACAAAGGCCTGGTGTATCAGTGTGAAGTTACTGTTTTATATTTACACCTTGGTGAAGAGGGCAGAACACAAAAGACACATCTAAGTCACAAAATGATGCAGTAACTGCAGTCAATGATGTAGTAATGATGATGAAGTAACACAATTGTAAATTTCGTTTAGCATTTATCAGTTTGACATTTTTTAGAGAATACATAAATCTAATTACAAATCTGTTAATTTAATTTAGCATAATAATGTAAATCAAAAGTCACATTCAGCACTTTTAAATCTCCAGCATTCATTATTAATTAAACTCTCTTCTTTCTAAAACCAGAAGCTAAAAAGGGAAAAAAGTAAATTGTAAAATACATGTATTGGGGACAATAGGTCAAATGATAGGTAGGAACAGTGAGGAAAAAAAAGGCTGTTGTCCATGTATTTCTAGTAATTATTAATAATTTAATTAATAACAATTCCCTAACTAATAAATCGTTCAAAAGTAAGGTGGTTGCAGCAACTGAGCAATCCTCTCCCAAGGCTCTAAATAGTACAATGTACCTGGTTAATAGGGTAATAACTGTGTGTTGCAGACATCCTATATGTTATTTTGTATATTTTGTAGATGAAACATACAAAACATCATATAAGCAAATAATTAAACACAGAATGAAGGATACTGTTTTCTTTTTTCTTCCCCCTAAAACCAACAATTCTTTTGAGAGAGAAAGCCTATCCCATCCCTTGTAACCCTTGTTGGGGTATTTGATTTGTCTAATCTGCCTGTGTAGATAGATTGGTCTGTTAGGTTAAAGCATGCCATTTACTGCCTTAAAATAAGCTTTAAAATTAGTTGCAAGATATTCACATTGCAGGGTTAAACATATTCTTTGTAAATAGTTTCTCTTACACAATGCCAGTGCCAATGCAATTGCGAAAAACACCATAGCACATGTGCTACACCCCCTAGGTCTTCTGTACATTTGGTACATTGTAATAATGTCCTATATCCTAAACTTTAAAGCCTAGTTGAAGTTCTATAAACCCTTTGGGGGAATAAATCTATAAAACCAATAGGAAAGCAAAGTATTTCCTATTATTGCTCATCTATAAATTTCCACACATTTTTCCCAGAAACATTTAAAATCCACTGAGAATATTGACATGGTAATAATATATACAAGAACCTGGAGATGGACCCCTGGTTGATGAACCCTGAATCCTGTAGAAGGCCCAACCCCAACATTACAACAGCATTCTCCTGTACATCCAGGATGGGCCTTAGATTATTGGCTAGCAAAAAATGAGTTAAGTGATGGGTGTCATTCATCATATGATCTCTGCTAGAACCCTAAATAAGTGAGTCTACAGGGCCAAAGCCAGAGAGTTTAAAAAAGCATAATATCTATAATATTATTCCTAATGATAGACTGGCTTGTAGGACATTTCTCTTTGAGCTTCTTGTAAGTTTTGTTTTTATTGGTTCATGATAACTTACTAATTTACCTTATTCAAATGACATATAGCAATGATTTAACATGATATAACATGAAGTGGCTCCTATATAAAAAATATAAACGTGACAAATCTCTGGTATCAACAGCCTACACACTAATATTTGCTGTATATTTATTCTCTTGTAACATGCAAGTAAATGCAACAGAAAAGCACAAAGGTTTAAATGTACTCATTTCGTTTTGTTTGTATATATGTATTTTAGTATTAAGCAGTGTTTACAATATTTTATACAGCCCCATCAATGGATAATATGCCAACAACAATAGTTTTTTTTCATAGGAATGGATTAATCATTTTCCTTTTATTTCTTATGGGAAAATGTTCTTAATGTTCCTGTATGCCTGTATAGATGGTTAAAAGGAAGAGGTTAACAATGCTGTTTTCAACCATGCATTTGAACTTGTGTCACTTGTGTCTGGGTAGTTTGGAAAATACATAGAATCTGCAATGCAAGCTACAGAGAATTACAAAACCTTTGTAAAACAGTAAATGTGGCATTTAGCTACTTAAAAGTTGCAAGATGCACAAAAAAACTTTCTCCCAAACAACCAATACAACATGGTAACCAATATGTTGCTGCTCTTACAGGATATACAAAAGAGATAAAAATCTCACCAACCTAGTTAATAAGTAATGAGTAATATTTGTGGGAATTAGCTGGACAAACGGTAGGCAACTAGCAGGACTGGATGCCAAATCAGAGTTTATTGCAAAACAAAACAACAACAAAAAACAATTGTCCCAACAGGGTGGCTTAACTTCAGCCAGTTAAAGTTCCAAGACATAAACACTTCTCTCCAGCTGTCCTGGGTGCTATAACAGTCCAGTTCCAACAAAAAGGCAGAAAATCAAATAGGTCACCTTGTCTGTAGAGTCTTGTCTCTCTCACTCTCTTTCTCAGGAAGAATGTGTGTAGAGGAAGGTTCTCAAGCCCCCTCCAATAGAGTCTTTTTCCTCCCCTTGCTGTCTGGCAGCCATTCCCTTTTTACTCCCTCTGGGAGCTGCACCTGGACTCTTCTCCAGCAGTGGGGAAAACCCGGGATGGCCTGCTAGAACAGCCACACTGAAAACCCTGGAATTTAGAGCATTGAGATCAGCAACCTGCATGGCACATATCTGCCCTCTAGTACATTTCCTGCTGGTTGCCTACATATCCCCCCCCCCCCTCTGCCCAAGGCCAGGGGACTGGGCACTTGACCCTGACAGACAGTGAACCCTTAATAAGGCATCAGCATTGATATGATGCTTTCCTGCCCTGTGCTCTACCACAAAATTAAAGTCCTGTAGCTCCAGGAACCACCTTGTCACCCTTGCATTTTTCCCTTTGTTTTGGCACATCCACTTTAAAGGGGCATGGTCTGATACCAACCAGGACTTTCTACCTGCCAAATAGTACCGTAGAGCCTCGAGGGCCCACTTTATAGCCAAACACTCCCTCTCCACGATTGAGTAGTTTCTCTCACAGGAGGTGAGTTTTCTGCTCAAATATATAATGGGGTGTTCTTCCCCATTTACCTCCTGTGACATTACTGCCCCTAAACCAACCTCTGAGGCATGGGTCTGGACAACAAATTCTTCTAAGAAGTCTGGTGCTATCAGCACAGGCTGACTGTACAGGGTTTTTTTTAAGGTCCTGAAACACTTTTTCTGCCTCCTGAGACCACTTGACCATTACTGACTTTCTCCCTTTTGTAAGGTCTGTTAATGGTGCTGCAATGGAGGCAAAGTTTGGGACAAATCTGTGGTAATAGCCAACAATCCCCAAGAAAGCCTTCACTTGTTTTTTTTGTCAGAGGCTGTGGCCAATTTTGAATTGCCTCCACTTTGTTTACCTGTGGTCTTATTGTGCCCTTACCTACAATATACCCTAGATAGCGAGCCTCTTCCAACCCAATAGCGCACTTCTCAGGGTTAGCAGTAAAGCCCGCTTTCCTGAGAGAATCAAGTACTGCCTGTACCTTAGCTAGATGTGTTTCCCAGTCTGTGCTAAAGACCACAATATCGTTCAAGTATGCTGCTGCGTACCTTTTATGGGGCCTCAAGACCCTATCCATTGATCTCTGGAAAGTGGCAGGTGCCCCTTGTAACCCAGAGGGCATCCTTCTATATTGAAAGTGTCCATCTGGGGTGGAGAAGGCAGTCTTTTCTTTCGCCTCCTCTGATAGGGGAATCTGCCAGTATCCCTTGGTGAGGTCAAGTGTGGTAATATACCTGGCTGGTCCCAACCTTTTCATTAACTCATCTACCCGAGGCATAGGATAGGAATCGCATTTAGAGACTTCATTTAGTCAGCGGAAGTCATTGCAGAACCGCCAGGTCCCATTTAGCTTAGGCACCAATACAATAGGGCTGGACCAGCCGCTTTTGGATTCCTCAATAACCTGCAGATCTAACATACGCTTTACCTCTTCAGAGACCGCTTGTCTCCGAGCCTCCGGGATTCTGTATCGTCTAATGTTTATCGTTACCTTGGGGTCAGTGACTATGTCATGCTGAATGACATCTGTAATGCCTGGCAGGGCCGTAAAAATATCCCTGTTCCTTTGTAAAAACTCCTTGCTTTCTTGTTTTTGGGGTTTGGACAGGGTGTAACCTATTGCAACCTTTTCAATATATGCATCGGAATTCCTTTGGGGTTTTGTAGTCGCAACTAGGGACTCCCTATCTTTCCAAGGTTTTATTAAATTCACGTGATAGAGTTGGATGGGCTTTCTTTTCCCAGGCTGATGGATTTTATAATTTACTTCTCCAACCCTTTCTACCACTTCAAAAGGACCTTGCCACTTGGCCAGAAATTTGCTTTCTACCGTGGGAACCAGCACTAGTACCCGATCACCAGGGTTAAACTGCCTCACTTGGGCTTCTCTATTGTATACCCTGCTCTGGGACTCTTGGGCTTTTTGCATGTGTTCCTTCACGATGGGCATAATACTGCTGATGCGATCCTGCATTTGAGCCACGTGCTCCATCAGACTTCTGTACGGGGTAGCTTCACTCTCCCATGTCGCCTTGGCAACATCCAGCAAACCCCTGGGATGTCTCCCATATAATACCTCAAATGGGGTAAAGCCAGTGGAGGACTGAGGGACCTCTCGGATGGAGAACATGAGATATGACAACAGGCAATCCAAGTCCCTCCCATCCTTTTCTACCACCCTTCTCAACATCCCTTTTAAGGTTTTATTGAACCTCTCCACGAGGCCATCTGTTTGGGGATGATATACAGAGGTTCTTAGCTGCTTAATTTTCAGTAATTTGCAGAGCTCTTTCATAACTTTAGACATGAAAGGTGTACCCTGGTCAGTCAGTATTTCTTTTGGTAGCCCAGTTTGGGAAAATACATGAAGTAACTCCCGAGCAATGCATTTAGAGGAGGTATTCGGCAGCGGAATTGCTTCAGGATACCTGGTGGCATAGTCTAGCACTACCAATATATACTGGTGGCCTCGGGCAGACTTGACCAATGGCCCCACCAAATCCATAGCTATTCGGTTAAATGGAACCTCATCTATTGGCTGGGGAACCAAGGGGCTCTGAAAGTGACTCACAGGAGCAGTTACTTGGCAGGTTGGGCAGGACCTACAAAACTGTTCAATCTCTTGGTAACAACCCGGCCAATAGAACCTTTGCAGGATTCTTTCCTTTGTTTTATCAGTCCCCAAATGACCCCCAAGTAAATGAGTGTGAGCCAAATCAAGGACCATCCTTCTATAAGGTACAGATACCACCAGTTGCTCCACAACTTCATCCCGCACCTTAGTAACACGATACAGCAAATTGTTGCTTACAGCCAAGTGAAGAAACCTTTGATCCGCATTAGACTCCTGAGGTACTTCATTCAGTACAGTTACATTTTCCCATGCATGTTTCAGAGTGGAGTGCTGTAACTGAGCAGTCCCGAAGTTCTCCCGTGACACTTCCAGATCAGGGACATTCTGCTCAGGATTAGGCACCTCACCCTCATCCCCAGCCAATACTGCAAGGGGAAAACTGTCCGATACATCCGCATCGGTTTGAGCCTCCTCCCCTAATGGAACTGGGCTGAAAGAAGGTGACCCGGCAACAGGCATATCAATACAGTGGGGTTTAGACCAGAGTTCCCAGAATAAGGGAAAATCACGTCCCACGATCAATGGATGTATTAAGTTTGGTACCACACCCACTTCATGGGTCACTGTCCCGCAGTCTCTACAGTCACTTTGGCTAGCGGATAATGCTTGGTGTCCCCATGAATACAAACAACCCCCACTCGCCTTTCAGGGATTACCAGGTCATGAGGCATGGCAGAGCGTAGAAGGGTGACCAGGCTACTCGTGTCCAACAGGGCCACAACACTAACCCCGTTTACCTGGAGTTGATGCTCCTGGGGACCTGGCTGCTGCAGGGGTGTAGCGCTGCATACAGGACGAGCGACCATAGAGAAGCGGCGGGTGGCACCACACTCCATTGGCTCCTCCCTCTGGGGACAGTGTGTTGCAATATGCCCCAGTTGGAGACACTTCCAGCAACGCACCTCAGCTCGGCCTCTGAGTGGTGTATCAAAATGGGGGGTTACTTTTCTTAGACCGTCAAATCTTTTTCCCCTGGCGGGTCCACCCAGGCTTGGTCGACTGGCTTGGTTCTCCTGGTCAAATCCAAAAATTGCTTTGGAGTTGGATCTCTGTAAACGAGCACCAGGGAACCCCATATAATGCTGGGGTTTACTTTCAGGCCTCAGACAGGTCTTTGTAATTGTAAACCGCTCAACAAGTGCCACTAACTGATCCAGTGTTTTGGGGTCTCCTTGAGCAACCCATCGGTGAATGTCCGTAGGAAGTCTGCTCACATAGCGGTCGAGGACGATTCGGTCGACCATGTCTGCGGGACTCAGTGTCTCGGGCTGTAGCCACTTGTGCACCAGGTGGAGCAAATCAAACATTTGGGTGCGGGGTGGCTTATTTTCCTCAAACCCCCTTTCATGGACTCTGCGAGCCCGTGTTTGGCCTGCTCTGCCGTTAAATCAAAGTATGCTTTTTGCGGGTCCCCAGTCAAATAAGGCGCCAGAACCCCAGTCCATTCAGCAGCAGGGAGTTTCTCCCTTTCCACAATCCTTTCAAGCACCGCCAGATAAGCCTCCATGTCGTCATCTGGGGTCATTTCTTGCAAGGCGCGGTGCACTGCCTTTTTTCCTTTCATAGTCCCAGATAACTCCTCTATATTCCTTGACTGATCTGACACCCTCTGCCCCAGGACTGTGACCAGTTCCAGCAACAGAGGGTTGGTTTCCTGCTGGGTAGCACTGACTTGCACCAAGTGCTTTAACAGCTCCTCCATGGCAGGAGCCTAGCTGTGCAGTAATGTAGCAGCCTTTATCCAAGACATAAGCAGGTTACTGAGTTCAAAAAAAAATTTTTATGCAGCCGTTACCCTTAGCAACCAGTTGCCCGCATTCTCCACCATATGTGGGAATTAGCTGGACAAACGGTAGGCAACTAGCAGGACTGGATGCCAAATCAGGGTTTTTTGCAAAACAAAACAAAAAAACAATTGTCCCAACAGGCGAGTCTTTTTCCCCCCCTTGCTGTCTGGCAGCCATTCCCTTTTTACTCCCTCTGGGAGCTGCACCTGGACTCTTCTCCAGCAGTGGGGAAAACCTGGGATGGCCTACTAAAACAGTCACACTGAAATCCCTGGAATTTAGAGCATTGAGATCAGCAACCTGCATGGCACATATCTGCCCTCTAGTACCTTTCCTGCTGGTTGCCTGCATATTGTATTGCCTACAGGCACGGGGTACATCCTCAGAGCACATTCCTGTAAAGAGTAAAGGAGAAATTAGGAGGTTAGTCAATGGTAGTTGAGATGGGGTAGGCACTGGTTTTGACATTGCCTCATTTTATATCAGGGAACATCAGAGAAGTTACCTCCCACTCAACTATCATCCTTTTTATCCTTATTATCCTTAAGGATACAACTATCCTTATTTCCAGTGTTTGATCACATGCACAACACCATAGCAGTTTTTTGGTGGGTTATCCTTAAAAATAGGCTTAAGTATTTTGTTCCTGCAGAGCTTACTATCTTTTTCTTCCTATAGTGATTCACTTTGTCAAACTGGCAGTATCTCTTGGCTGAGTAAAATTGACAAAGACTAGTGGATTGGCACATCTTGGAGGCATAGAAGTTGAGGAATAGGTGGTGGTTCAAGTATAAATATAATTAATGTCCTAAGGGACAATGTGCCAACCCTTTTAATTTAAATATAAAATGTGAAAAACAGGGTGAAGGAGAAGGGTTTTTGGCAAACAAAAGGGTATTGTATTCAATAATACATCTCATAAATAACAATACATCGCATATCAAATATTGGTGAACCACTATAAGGATTGTGGTCCTATATGGTACAGTTACATAGTAGGTTAGGTTGAAAAAAGACATAAGTCCATCAAGTTCAACCACTAGGGAAAAAGAGATATCCCAGATATATAACCCTATAAGACACAGTTGGTGCAGTGGAAGGCAAAAAAACCCTGGTACAATATTCTTTAACAGGGGGAAAAAATTCCTTCCTGATTCCATGAGGCAATCAGATGTTCCCTGGATCAACAGTCACTGGTATTTTTACTTTAAAGCCCTATTACCCAGTTATATTCTGTGCTTCTGGAAAAACATCCAGCTTTTTCTTAAAGCAATCTATAGAACTTGCTGAAACTGCTTCCTAGGGGACCCGATTCCACATTTTCACCCACCTTACAGTGAATAATCCCCTCCTTCTCTGGAGCTTAAACTTCTTTTCCTCCAGACGCAATAAGTGCCCTCATGTTCTTTTATAATGATCTGTAGTTCAGGCCCTAGAGGTCGCTATACATACATCATTTAACATTATACACACATATATATCAGTAGCTTGTTATATGAGAAAATATCAGTTCATAATTGTTTTTTACCCGTCACGTTTCGTCGGTTTTTGGCTTCTTCAGGGGTAGCGGCACATCAGCAAATTTATACACATGCAGTTATGATAGCTGAATATGTAAACATACACATTGAAAATGATATTAAAATACCAAGAAGACAATTTTTGGTACAAACATATAGGATACTATTTTAAATATTATTGGGCAGAGCCAATTTCCAAAGGGAAAGACAGGGAGACCTGATATACACATAATTATACAGTAAAGCATAATACAATGGATAAATTACACATACATAAACATCCAAGTGAACATCAAAATGAAATTGATACATTTTAAAAACAGTGAAGCATAATATATTACGGATGAGCAATGCCTCCGGCATTCTCCCGAAAATTCCCTCGAACTTCCAATGGTTTCGCGAAATTTCGGCGAACCGATTTTGCCAAACCATTGGAAGAGGAAATTAAAACAGGAGGATTCCCAGAGCTGCATGCGTGCTGCATGATGCAGCCCTGGAAATCCTCCTTTTCTGGGAGAGCTCGACCTCTCGGCGAATCAGAAGGCCGTTCTCACTTACATTTTTGGTGAGCGAGAAAGGCCCGATTCGCCAAATTCATCAAACTTAATATTCTTGCTCGGTTATCCCTATAATAAATAAATGGTACAACCATTTTCTATATAATCCATATATATATGCAACAAACAAATTTTATTTTGTGTATACTGTGAGGGGTTACGCTCGGGATCGCCTTTGCTGGGGTCAAAGGACACTTGTCTGGTTCATCAACTCAGATCACACACCAAGGTATCAGCCTTAAGCTGTCATGCAGCCGGATTTATTGAAGGATGCAGATAAAATAACAAAACAGCAAAAGAAAACCTTGCCTGTCCGGCACTACAGACGTCCCTGTCTATCAGCTGGAGGGCTTCTCCCTGTCAGCTGAAAACCAAGCTTTCAGCAACCTTCTACTCACATTTGAGCTCACTCACACAGACCGACTTGAGCTTACTCACCCAGACAAACTTTCTGAGTCTCTCAGCAGAGCTCCCTTACACAGACCGACTGTCTGTGTCCCCAGGCAGAGCTCCTCACACAGTGCGCCTGTCTGTGTCTTCAAGCAGAGCTCCTCACATGGCCCCTGTCTGTGTCTCTCCAAGCAGAGCTCACTCACACAGTCTACCTGTCAGTGTCTCCAAACAGAGCTGAACTCACACAGACCCCTGTCTGTGTCTCCAAACAGAGCTCAACTCACACAGACCCCTGTCTGTGTCTCCAAACTGAGCTCAACTCATACAGACCCCTGTCTGTGTCTCCAAGCCAAGCTACTGACTGAGCTCTTGGCTCTATGTTGTATCCCCACCCTCAGTGCTTCTTCATTAATTATCTCACAGGTGAGAGTCTTCCACCTGCTACTTCACATAAGAATCTTGGGCAAATTACTTCACATAAAAGAGGAATCCTGGGCAAATACATATCCCTTCCACCTCCAATCCTGCATTGGTGTCACAATACGTATAACTGTAACAATCTTGCTAGTATTTTTCTAATTAATAATCATCAAAAAAGATAGAATAGGAGAATATGTTAATCACAGAAATGGTTTAAAGCTAAAGACATCATTCAGACAAGGGAAATGGTTGGCTTTTAGCAGAAAAATCCACTTGGTTTCTGCTTGTAGGAGTTTTTTTTTAACAAAGTTGCCCCTCCCTGAATTTGAGGGTACTTGTTAGAGAGCAGTAAATGCAATGTAGTGGGTATCAAATTTGTGTTCTGTACTGACATGGTAGCTTATTGGGATTTGTTATTTTACTATTTTTAATTGAATACACATGTTCGTATATGCGTTTTTTAATGGTCTTTTTTTTCCAACATAAAATCTTTGACATAAGCATGTGATGAGATTTCTGATATGATATGATTCCTGGTAATTGGCAGTTCACAGGATAATTAATTTTATGTACCTGGGTGGGTAGTACTAGTGCTTGGTTTTCAATAATCTATTCACATTTATGACATGAGCCACATTTGAATGTGTCATGTCATCTGGGTTGTACTGTACTAAAAGGGTAAGAGATGTAATGGCTTGATACTAAATAATCACGCAAAGAGTTAGATTTTCTATATGTGATACAAGGTTTGTTACCAACTCCTGAGTTATGTTTGGGTCAGTGGTCAAGATCTTCCAGTGTCCCCTATTTATTTGGTGTATCAGTTTCTAATGTTCATTAAAAAGAGTAATGATGGGTAGTATTTCATTTTGCTGCGTGGTATGTGTTTTAAAAATGAGATCAGTTCTATTGGTGTGTAATACTCTACGTTCTTCCTAGCAGTTTTTTGCTGTAACCTCTAGCTGTAAGTCTTTCTGTGAGTGCTTTTGCTTCAATTTTGAAGACTGATTTGGAGGTGCAGTTTCTCTGGAGTCTAAGCATCTGGCTATATGGAATGCTATTGATGAGGGATTTAGGGTGAGCACTTTGGGCATGGAGGATGGTATTTCCAGCTGTTTCTTTTCGGTATAGTGAAGTGGTAATCTGAAGGTCATTGCATATATTAACATATATATCCAAGAACGAAATTTGGTGGGGATGAGTAATAAATGTACATTTGAGGTTATAGTCATTGTGGTGGAATGATTGCAGCATGTTCATAAGTGTCTCTTGGGGACCTGTCTAAATAATCAAGATGTCGTCAATATAGCCATGCCATAGAAATATATATTGAAGGTATTGTTGAAAATCTGGTTTGGAGCGGAGATTTTCCTCCCAGGTATAAGTTCTCATAGGTTGGGGCACACTTCGCCCCCATCGTGACACCTTGAGATTGCAGGTAGGTACGGTTGTTAAATGTGAAGAAATTTCGGGTGAGAATGAATTTAAGGAGTTTAAGAATATATTGGTTATATGAGAAGAGATATGCATAATGTGTAAGTTTCATGTCCCCTAGAGTTTAATTTGTAAGATGCTATTGTTTCATGTCCCCTAGAGTGGGGGATGCTGCTATACAGAGCTTCGACGTCTATAGTGACAAAAAGTGTGTTTGGAGGGACTGACATTTCATGTAAGATTTGAAGTAATTGTATAGTGTCTCTTAAGTAAGATGATAAAGTGATGAGTGGTCTTAAGTAGGTGTCCACTATATCACTCGCCCTAGAAGATATCAAATCGATTTTGGCCACAATTGGGCGTCCTAGTGGCTTTGTCAAGTTTTTTGGGACTTTAGGCAGACTGTAAAATGTAGGTATAACCGGATGTTTCATGAGTAGGATTTCCTTAGTTTGAGTATCAATGATACCTGATGTATATGTATCTTTAATGAGTAAGTAATACACATCATAATACTTAATGATGTCTGACTCCAAGATAATCTTGTACCATTCTGTATTTTTCAGTATGTCCAAACACATTTGTTCATACCGGCAGTTGTTCATTACCACAAAGATCCCGCCTTTGTTTGCTGGTTTTATGGTAATGAGTTTGTTATCGTGTAGACATCTGAGTGCTTGTTGTTGTTCTCTGGATATTTTTGAAGATGTAGATGGGGATCTTGGGTTTAGGTCAAGGATATCTTTAGTGATGATGTTCACAAAAGTTTGGAGTTATAGTTATATGTCAAGGAGGGGAAAAAGGTGGATTTATTGCGTTTGGTTGGTATTTTTTGGATATCAGAGGGTTCATTAGGTATGGGAGCTAGATCACATTGATCTAGAGGCGGATTGCTCTCTAAATATAGCTCTTGTAGAGTTTTTAAGGTTCTAAAATTGTTAATTTTGAAATCTTTAAATTGCTCTTTCTCCAGATGGGTGTTGGCTTTGGTTGACTTATGGAACATAAGTTTAAGTGTTAGGTTCCTGGCGATTAAGTGAACATTTTTTATCAATTTAAATTTATTTAGTTGACTAGATAGACAAAACGATAATACCAATTTTTAAGACCTCTTCTTCCAGAGGGGTAAGTTGATAGGAAGATACATTTATTATTTCTCGGTTTTCCTCTGTTGGGGCAATTTGAGAAAAAATCCGATATTAGGCCTTGCGTGGGTTTTGGAGAGGGGATGAGTTAAGTCAGTGACCTTAAAAAAGAGTTCTGTGTTCTTGTTTTTGGAATCGTGCCTGAGGATTCTGTAGGTAGTGTGGTTGCATGGGGAGGCAAAGGTAGTGGTGTGAACTCTTGTGAATTTCCTGCTGACGATGTGGCACATGATGTTGTAAATGTATTAGGGTGAGGTGCTGAGTCCTGAGGGTCTGGGGGTGTTGTAGTAAATATGGGTGATGGTAGAGATGAGTAGGTGTAAGTGGTTTCCGTTTAGGGTTGTGTAGTGACTGATCTCTCAGTCCACTTTTGTATCGC
Organism: Pyxicephalus adspersus; assembly: GCF_032062135.1. Lineage (NCBI taxonomy): Eukaryota > Metazoa > Chordata > Amphibia > Anura > Pyxicephalidae > Pyxicephalus > Pyxicephalus adspersus. The sequence goes on from NC_092859.1 coordinate 65,791,815, forward strand.
TTTTTGCCTTTAGTTACGTTAGCATTGGTGGCTGCTAAGGGTTGTGTGCCTGTATGGCCCGATGTGGTGAGATCTGACCTGGTGAAGTGTGCTGTGGTTGGTTGTGTACTGGGTCTATTAGTGGACGTTTTATCCCAGTTGTAGGCTTTTTTCCGTATGAATGACCCCTTTTCCTTTTGAAATTTTTTGTCTTTCTTATTATAGATGTCAATGTTGAATCTTTCAATATGTTGTTTTTTTTTGTTTTGTTTTTTAAAATCTCTTTATTAACATTTTAGAGAAACCCCGAAACAAACAACTGGTATTATAGGTTACAAGATAGAAAAAAGTCAAACGTTCATAGGGACGTTAGTCGATAGTAGAAAACCTAAACACAGTAGATTTCAATTAAAAAAAGGATGGCTAAAACAAACAGTAACTAATCGACTAATACAACTAGACTGGACATATATTAAAAATTAAATAAAATAAGATAAAAGGGAAGGGAAAAAAGTAAAACAGAGAGCAATAGCCTTCATACCTATGCTGTGTGTCAACAAGTAATATAATAGAACATGGTACATATATTTCCACAAGGTTAACCATAGGTAACATTCAATATGTACCTCATGGACTGCAAAAATGGCTCTAAAATCTTACTTTGTTCCAATGGCGTAAATGTATAAATTATAAACCTGTACCATTTTTCAAAAAATATGTTAATATGTTTATCATCACTTCGTTCCGCGTCTAACACTTTCCTGTAAATTACTGTAGTTAGAAGGCCTGTAACCGTCTCCAAAAGGAGACGCCGCTGCCGCAGGCAGCATGGCCGAGGCTGCTGCCCTGCTCGCAGCGTATCTCTCTCTGCAGGCAGAGGGATCCGTTCTAGCCGAACTATTGTTGGGCCAGGCAGCATCCCTATGATTACAGGAAGTCCTGTTCTCAGCACTCCTGTGGATGTGCAAAGTAGGGCACGTCCCAGGGGTGCTGTGGGAAGAGGTGCGCGCGCTACCACTTGCGGCGGGGCGGAACATAGTTAGTTTGAATTCCCTGCGGCTAATTGGCCACTCAACTCAATCGGGATTCAGTTACCCTCCAATTAAATGGCGCCAGGTGGCGCAAGGTTTTGGGCACTCTGGCCATTTAGGGAGAACCTGTCCTGAACAACATTGCACGCTAAAAGCCTCTGTGAGTACAGTGTGCTTGGGTGCGTTCTCTGTGTCAGTTTATGTTAACCTGTTTTGTCATTGCCAATAGGGACCTGGTCTGATACCTGATTCTGCTTGAACTCAGACTTCCCTGACCTTGGATTGTTTATGACCTGTCTCTGCTTTAATCCTCTGTGCCACGCTTATTGGACTAATAACTAGTGATGGTGTTCGAATTCGGGTTGTCCTTATATTCGACCCAAATATGGCTGTTCAAATTCGGATAGACCCGACCCGAAAAACACGGGATTCGACTGCAAAAATTCGAGAAAAAAAGTTTAAAAGAAAAAAAAAAATTATTCCTAAAAGAATTTAATTAGTGTGTGTTTTTATTTTAACTAGTTTTTTTTTTTTTTTTTACAGGTTATCGGACAAAGACATTAAGAATCATAATGTCATTATGGGATTCCCGAACCGTGGGAACTTTGCGGTTAGAGCTAATTGGAAGCACGTGTCTTCAATTTACTGTAACCGCAGGCAATACCAGGGCAATAGAGGTTCAATGGAGATATGTATCTCCATTCATCACCTCTACTGCTCTGTGATTGGCTGAGAAATAGGAAACCCTGATGACAGCTCAAGCATCATCAGGATTTCCCTTTCCTCAGCCAATCAGGGAGTAGAGCAGTCAGCGGAGCTTTACTATGCTGACAGCTCCGCTCCCCTGATCACTCCCGCAGCCCTAGAGGAGCTCTGACATGTCTTCTGTATCTGTAATACTCACACACATTTAATAAAAAGATAACGCTCAAATTGGTGCCTGCAGGAAATGTCCTGCTGAAGATTAGCCCATTGGAATGCATGGACACTTCAAACATGGGCTTTAAAAGCCTCAGGTTAAACGCCTGAGGGAAACAGTCCGTGTAGTCTAAGCCTTAAACGCTGGGGAAACAGTCCATGTAGACTAAAGCTGCGTACACACGTCTAATAATTATCATTAGAAACGACTGATGAACAACCGATGAACAACCGATTGGCCAAAAAAAAGTGACCAACGACGCCGCCAAATGAGGATTGTCGTTGGAAATTAATGACCGCCACAGCGGATCTGATTGGCCGACGATCTTTCACAATCTAACGTGTGTACGGTCGTTCAGTGTTCGTGCATGTTTCTGCGGTACACTTTCTCCTTTACATGTCCCTCCCTGCATCGTTCAAACGATTGTGTCTAGAGTGTGGACACTGTTGGTGAATTATATTTGAAGGATCATATTGTTACAGCATGTACAGAATTGTGCACAATATGGTTGTTCAAGTATAATCGTGAATAATCGTTGATCGGTCCTAATCGTTCGTTTTCTAACAATAATTATTGGAAGTGTGTACCTAGCTTTAGCCTAATATTGATGTGACAGGTGCTCTTTAATATTCATGTGAAGTACAGGGGTATGTAATAGTGTTGTGTATCTTTTTATGTATCCTTTTATAATGTATCTTTTTACATCTGTTTGGAGGCTGTAGAAGCACAAAGTCCTGAAAATTTTTTTTCTCCTATTGACTTTAATGGTGTTCGACTTTGATATTCGACCACCTGAATAATTTTGCTTTATTCGAGCGAATAGCTGACAAATCGATTAGTGAGCTATTCGACTAACACTACTAATCACCTGTGATTAACCCTGTCTTGTTTTATGACCACAAATAAAGCTTGACAAAGGATTTTTGGAGTTGGCTGTGGTTTGTGTGCCAAGGCGCATTACATGACATAGTTAGTCACCTGCAAATAATACAAATGATGATTGAGAAGCCTTGGGGACCCTAAATTGGTTTGTATTTCCCTAAAGGTCAGCAGCCGTCTCAGTTCAGCATTACATAGGTCACACATTACAGTAATTTATTTACTCTTCCATTTCAAGAATATTAGCTGGGTGTTCCCTTGTGGGAACATAGGGTTACCATATATGGGCAAATACCTAGAGAGGCTAAACAAGAGGTTCAGCTTCCTCCTCACATCTTTCCAGGCAAGTACGGTGACTCTGATAAAGATGTTATCTTTTAGTTGAGCAGGAAGTGATGAGAGATTGCAATGTAATAGGGCCTTAAGGTCCCAGGGCAATGCCATTGCACTTTCCAAGACATAGTTTGAGAAATGGGAGGACCCCTTAAGCCAGTCCACTATGTGTCTGTTTAAACATGCCAGATTATAAACTCTTTTATTAGGGAGGTTAGCTCCTGCCTCCTGCCGTTTTGGGAAGATTTAATTTGAGCCATGATATTCTGGGACGATTGCCATGCCATAAAAATTTGGAGAAAAGCTTGTTAAGACAGATCACATCCCTACAGCATAATATAAGAGGTATAGTTTGTAGTGGGTAAAGGAGCTTAGGAAAAGACATCATTTTGAGAAGGTGGATTCTACCAAATAGTCAGACCAGTAAGTTGTGCCACATCTCCAATTCCCTCTGTATCTTGGCTATCATGGGAGTATAATTTATGCCATATACCGAGGAAGCTTTTTTACATATGCGAATGCCCAGATAGGTAATATGTTCCTTGGCAATTAGATATGGAGAATTTTTGTCCCAATCAGTTCTTCTGTGGCTGGTCAGGGAAAGGATTTCACTCTTGTCAACATTAATTTTGAAGCCCGAACAAAGCTCAAATTGAGTAAATATATTTTGTATGAATGGTAAATCTAAGGTCGGATTAGATGTGAAAAGAAGAATACCGTCAGCCAAAAATGCTGACTTAATTTCACTGTTGTGTATCTTTAGTCCATGTAGCTCCTGTGAGCCTTCAAAAAAACGCACCAGTGGTTCTACTGCTATATTAAAAAATAGTGGGGAAAGAAGGCATACTTGTCAGGTTCCCTTCCCCAGTCGCAGAGATCCTGACAAAAAACCTGGTGTGATAACTCTTGCACAAGGCGACCTGTACATAGCTGAAAGCAAGTTCGGGTAGGAACCCCGAAATCCTAGCGTATCAAGTACAGAGAAGAGCCATGTAACATCTACGCTGTCAAAAGCCTTCTTGGCATCAATACTAATGATCGCAATGTCTTCAGCTGGATGTCGTGTGGCAAAGTCTAGGGCAGACTTTACGTATGTTACTTATGGCTGATCGACCCTGCACAAAACCCACCTGAGGGTAGGAAATCAATTGAGGTAACAGTGAAGCCAGTCTTTTGGCCAGAATGTTTGACAAAATTTTTATGAGAGAGATGGGGCGATATGATTCAGGGCGTCTTGGGTCTCTACCCTTTTTGTGAAATACTTTTATGTGTGATTCTATACCAGAACAGAAGTAGGAACCATTTTCTCACTTGTAGGAATAAAGAGCATGTAAATCTTGTACAGTATCTTCCTCCATCAATTTGTAGTATTCGGCCGTAAAGCCGTCATGCCCTGGGGATTTGCTATTAGTTAGGTTTTTTATAGTATCTTTTATCTCCTGGTCCAGGATCGGAGAATTCAAAAACTCTAGGTCTTCTTCAGCCAAAGTTGGCAGAGAAACATTACAAAAAGTTTGGGAAGACAACAGAACTCATCTAGACCTCTCGGCATATATAGCTTGCTATAGTACTCTGCCAGTTGAGTATTTATCTGAGCAGGGTTTGTGATCAATTCACCTTGAGCATCGAACAAAGATAGTATACCTTTAGTGTCATAAAGCAGCTTGAGTAGATTTTCCAACTGTTTCCTGGCCTTGTTGCCAAATTTATGGAAACATAACTGTGTAAATTTCTGTCTGAATTGTTTGCGTCTTTCAAGCCCCATGTCAAATACTCTCCTGAACACCTTTTGTCAGGGTTTGTTGTGCATGGCGCAGAGTTTGAAATGCCTGATATTATTGAGTCTCTGCCTGTTTTTTAGCTCTGTCTGCTAACATAAGAAATAATGCAACCTCTCATATAGGCCTTCCCAGTCACTCGAAACAAATGAGGATCCCCCCTATGATTCGCATTCGTAGCCACAAATGTGTGCCAGGCAGAACGTAGCTCAGCCTGAAAGGCATGATCTTCACCTAAAAAAGAGAGGTAATGCCAAATTATGGTATCGCCTTTGGGTATCGTGTCAGTTAAAGACAGTTGGACAGGGGCATAGTCAGAGACCACTATAGGGTGTATCAATACATCACTTACTAAATAGTGCAGTGAGGCAGAACATAGCAGGTAGTCTAAGCGAGTTTGGGTAAGATGGATATGAGAGAAAAATGTATACTGGCGTTCAAGGGGATATTGCTGTGGCCAGACATCATTTAGATGCAGAGATTCCGCAAATCCCTCAAGGTGAGTAGCTGTAGGTCTGAGAGATCCTGTGGATCCTGTATGCCTATCTTTCATCCCATTCATGACACTATAAAAATCTCCTCCCACAATCTTATTGGTAACCAAATCCTGAGATATCCATCTTGTCCGGGATTGAAAAAAGGAGATTGTGTGTGAGTTAGGTGCATAGATGTTATGGAAAGAGATGGTTTTATCTGGAAATTCAATGGTAACTCTGCAGAGCCTATCATCTCTGTCTTATTGTGAAGATAGCCTTTTGCCACGCAAATTTTTGTGTAGAAAAATCAGCACTCCAGCCTTACGGTTCAGTGCTGGAGATCCAAATACCTCCCTCACCCACAGTTTGTGCATTGTGATAAAGTCCTGTTCTCCTAAATGTGTCTCCTGGAGCAGGGCTACATAAGCTCTAAGTTTTCTATGGTGGCTCAAAATTGCCATGGGCTTATTAGGGGATCCCTAATCCCTTCACATTCCAATTGATCACTTGCATAGGGTGGAGTGAGGGAGTATATTAAAAAACAAACACATTATGCATCCAAAGACAAATAAACAGTAAAATAGTAACCATAAAAATTGAGCAGTTATTTGGATCAGAACTGAGGTATCTGTCCAAGTCTTCAAATCCGTAGCGATAGTACAACACTCATACTCAATCATGCAGTACCGTCATTGCACAAAAAATAGAAGAAAGTAAGGAAAAATTGTTCCATCAAAAGTAAAATACAAAGGGCGTGGCCGGAAGCGGTAGCGGATGGTAGCTTTCGCTTGAGGCTCTGTAGCGTGGCCGGACACCGGACAACTTAGCGACTATTATCAAGCACTTTCTTCTCACTTTTATTGATCCTGAATACCCGGGCAATCTGCTACAGCAATGGGTAAGCGGAAAACCGGGTCTACACCACGGAAACTTACAGAATTCTTCAGTGCTTCTGATCAACCCAGCCAAGATGGCGCCGGTAGGCGTGTCTCCAGACATAGCAAGATTGCAAACAGTCTCAGTGAGCACGCTGAAGGAGCTGCATCAAAAGGGAGAGAAGGAGATTCGGAGACCACATCTCGCTCTTCATCTACAAATGCAAGCCCAGCTAAAACCAAATTGAAATTGATGATTCCTGATGACAACGAGCATAGGGTAAGCCCAGCTATATTCCCTATTTCAGAGGAAACAGAAACTACTGATCCTATAGGGACCTTTCCTACCTCTGATTGCCCAGTCTCAGACACTACTCTTAAGGAAATGTTAATTTCCCTGGGTAGCTCTTTGCACCAAGATTTCTTAACGCTATTCCACCAACTTAAGAATGATGTGCATAAAATAGGAGATAGAGTTGATCATATAGAGCACAAAATAGGTGAATATGCAGAAGCACATAACGAACTGGTGGATTCGTTTACTGATACGCAAGATACCTTACAACAAGTTCAGCAAAAACTGACCAATATGGAAGATCAAACGAGAAGGAATACCATAAAGTTTAGGGGTATCTCAGAAAACATATCCCCATCAGAGCTGAGTAGTTACTTATATCAACTTATTTCAATATTAATACCAGGAGCTGTTCCTTTTGAGCTATTGATCGATAGAGCTCACAGGCTTCCTAAACCTGCGCACCTACCTGAGAAAGCACCTAGAGATGTTCTATTTATATCAGTAACTTTAGCACTGAGAGAACATCACATTCAGTATAGATGGGGGTTCCCGGTGAAGCTTATTGTTTCACGTAATGGATCCACTTACACAATAAAGAATCCTCAACTGGGCTTTGAATTACTTGAAAGCTGGGGCATTCAACCAGTCACTCAACCCCAAGCATCTAGATCTGGTCAAAACCTGGGTCGTTTATCCCCAGATTGGAAATTAGCTTGAATACAAAGTTCGCTCAGAAGAAAAGTTGCAATATGAGAATAAGTATCGGGAGTTCGGTGCCACGTCTTAGTTACCCCACACGCAAGATGTGCAGTTTGATACTGCTTTATGGATCCGTCATGGATTCTTCTTTTTACTTCTATATCATGATTGAGGAGTACAAGTTTTCAATTTTGTTTTTTTTTATTTTATGTTTTACTCACAGTGGCTTCTATATTTGGTTATTAGTTAGAACGGAAATGGTAGCTTCACTTTGCTACTTCTTTATGCTTCTGGGTTCAGTACAACAAGTATTTGCCTCTTTAGAGGTACAATATATGTATAATGGGGCTTCACATCCTTTCTATTAATGCTAAAGGGCTAAATAGCCCCTTTAAAAGACATGCTATTTGGGATGAAGGTAAGAGACATGATTCCAATATTTTATGTATCCAAGAGACACACTTTAAGACGAATAATTTACCATACTTTTCTCATAAGGATTTTCCGCATATTTTCCATGCTACATCTCCGCAGAAGAAAAAGGGAGTGACGATAGCAATTAAATCTAATATATCCTTTTCTCTAATAAAAGTGGATATAGATTCAGAGGGACGGTACATAATTTTGGTGGCTAAATTCAACAATGTAATTAGAACACTGGTATCTTTATATGCCCCAAATGTCTACTCAGTAAAATTTTTGTCTAAAGTGATTAAAAGGACAAAGAAAGTCCAAGAGGGTTCACTTATAATCTGTGGAGACTTTAATTGTATTCCTGATGTTTCACTAGACACTTCCAACAGTAAGAAGTACACAAGACCGATGCTGAACTTACTATTACGAAAGGAGGAACATTTTGATGTTTGGCGGTGTCTCCACTCAGCAGAGAAAGACTTTACCTTTTTTTCGGCTCCTCATCAGTCTTACTCGAGAATTGATCTGTTTTTAGTGGATAAATGGACTTTACAGCAAGAATCATCCTCTACTATCCACAATATAACCTGGTCAGATCATGCACCTGTGTCTATTTGTATTAATGAAGACAGTATGACTCCGAACTCTTATCTTTGGAGGAATAATACGTCTTTATTTGCACATACTTCTACGAAGGGAAAAATTTTGCATAATTTAAAAGAATTTTTTCAGTTTAATGAGACATCAGAAGTAACTCCGTCTATGTTATGGTGTGCCCATAAAGCTTATGTTACAGGTGTCTTAATTCAACTTTCAACAATTGAAAGTAAAAAAAGAAGACAACATATAAGTGAATTGTTAGAGAAAATTAGGGAATTAGAGAATGTCCATAAAAATAAAATCACAACCTGTGTTTCCCAACAATTGTTTAGACATAGACAAGAATTGCGTTTACTACTTATAGAAAAACAAGAAAAAATTTTGCAACGCACAAAAACTACCTATTATGCACAGGGTAACAGAGCAGGTAGGTTATTAGCATCTAAAATTAAATCTAAACGAGCAAGATGCTCATTACCCTTCCTATTCCACCATAAATCTAAAGCTCAGCTATCTAATCCTCTTGATATGGCAAATGCTTTTAGAGGTTATTATCAGGAATTATATAACCTTAAAGAGGATAAACAGGTTAATCAACCTACTCAAAATTTGATAGATTCCTTTTTGGACTCCATTCAACTGCCTAATATCTCAGAAGAGCAGAGAGATATACTTAATAGGCCGATTTCTTCCTTAGAGGTGGAAAAAAATTATCAAAAGTTTACCTGTGCACAAATCCCCAGGATTTGATGGCTTTACAGCTGAGTATTATAAATCTTATAGAGATGTGCTTACTCCATATTTATCCCCAGTATATAATCAAGCGGTTTCGGATGGTTACATTCCTTCGGAAATGCTTAGAGCTATTATAATCACTATCCCAAAAGAGGGGAAAGCACCATCCCATCCCCAAAATTTTAGACCTATATCGTTATTAAACACAGATCTTAAGATCTTTGCTAAACTAATTGTAGTACGTCTCCAGGAATTTATACCCTTCCTAGTCCAAGGTGACCAGGTGGGATTTGTTAAAAGTTGTAAGGCCTCTGATGGGACCCGCCGTATGATTATTCTACTTAAAATTGCTGAAAGCTCTGGGGCACCGACAATATTCCTCACACTAGATGCGGAGAAAGCCTTCGATAGAGTGCATTGGGGTTACTTACGTGCAGTGTTACAAAAATTTGGGCTGAATGGTTCAATTTTGTCAGCTATTATGGCTCTATATACCTACCCTTCGGCTCAAGTATACTTATCGAATATGTTGTCCTCTCCTTTCAGTATAACCAATGGAACCCGTGAAGGATGCCCTCTATCGCCTACTCTTTTTACATTGCTTATGGAACCTTTTGCACAAACTATTAGGTACAATTGCAATATCAAAGGGATACAAGTAGGTGAATCTTCACGTCATAGATTTATTCGCTGATGATGTGATTCTTTCATTGATGGATCCACAGACTTCACTAGCAGCCGTATCGTATGTAATTGGGGTATTTGGATCTGTGAGTTAATTTAAGATCAATGATGCAAAATGCAATATTTTACCGGTAGGTGTGCCCTAGCATTAAAAGAGCAAATTTCTAGGGAGTTTCCTTTTAGATGGGCTAAAACTAGTATCTTATATTTAGGTATCCATCTAACCAATTCCTTGTCTACCTTAATTAACGATAATTTTGCATCATTGGTAGATGTGGTAAAGAAAGATGTAACTGGTCTATCGAAAGTGGAACTGTCCTGGTTGGGACGTATAGCGGCCTTTAAAATGGCAGTTCTCCCAAAAGTTCTCTATCTATTTCGAACTATGCCAGTTATTCTCCCCCAGTCTACTCTACTTTCTCTACAATCCTTGATACAGAAATTTATATGGAATAACAAGAAACCCCGTCTGTCTCAGTCACTTTTATTTAGAGCAAAGAAAGTAGGGGGAATGGGAGTACCTAATTTAATGGATTATTATTTGGCATCATTAGTAGATCATTTGGAGCTTTGTATTAAGCCGGAGTCAAATAAAAGATGGTTGGACATTGAAAAAAAGTACATACCTACTGGTAATTATTTAGCCTTTTTAATGGCTAATCTACATTCAACAATTGGATTGCAGTTGCATTTACCCCCATTAGATGCTATGCTATTTATTTGGAAGAAAATCCAAAGTAAAAAATGTATAGATACACGAACAATACCAATACCAGTTCCTTTACAATTTTTTGAGCTTCTTATCCCAAATTTCAATATCCAATCCTGGTATGATTTGGGATATCAAGATGTTTCAGATTTGCCGCAATTTCATACCTTACTTAACCAATATAGAATATTTCAGATGAATCATTTACGAAAGTTTCTCTCAGACAAGGAGATTTTGGTTCCAGAAGTTTTTTGGAAAAGAAGCCAAAATAGTAACCTATGTAAAGGAGGCATCTCTCTATACTATAATTTAATCCAGAACAAGAGTGTATGGCAGAGAATTCATGTTTTCTCTATTTGGGAGCAAGATTTACAGCGTTCCTTTTCACTTTCCCAATGGAAAACTGCTATTTGTTACAGCTCTAGAACATCTAAATGAATCTCTCATTGGGAAAATTACCAAAAAATGTTATGTAGATGGTATAGAACGCCAAACAGACTTTCGAAGTATGTGCCACAGTACTCTCCTTTATGTTGGAGGAATTGTGGTGAATCGGGCACCTATCTACACATGTTCTGGGACTGTAAGAATATACATAGTTTTTGGAACTCCATCTTTGCGTTAATTTCAAAAGTTACAGGATGTTTAACCAGTCCCGATGCATCATTAGCATTACTTAATCTGGGAATGGAGAAATTCCCGCTTTGCTTCCGTATTATAGTCACACACATCTTTATTGCGGCTCGACTTTATATAGTTAATTAATGGAACCATTCTACAACACCTAATATATCTGATATAATACAAATGATACATACAAATTATTATTATGAACGTTCTTTGGCTTATAGCAAATTTCAATCCCATAAATTTGGGAAAAATTCTTACCTCCTGTATGTCGAGATAAATAGAATTATTTATAGGATATTGTTACTCTAACTATTTAGAATACTGTTGAACATTAGCTGCCATTGTGTTTGTTGCTGTTTTCTCTGCTATTTCTATAGTCATAGTTAATGTCTGTTATAAGCATGTAATTTCTTTTTTCCTTTTTTTATTTCCTTGTTTCTCTCTTTTTGTTTGGTATATGTCTGTTGTATTTTGATGAAAATTCAATAAAAATTATTTATAAAAAAAAAAAAAAAAAAGGAAAATGCAAAGTTGTTGTCCACATAATAAGATCCAATAAGGTTGACAATTGCATGTAGATAAGTGGATTTTGCTCTGTGCTGGGCAAAAGTTTGAGAAAAGAAGAATATATATAAAAAAGGGGACAAAGAAAAACAATAACAAACAGAGATCCTCCAAGGAGACAGTACGTGTCTGTGACATTTCATGCACGACCATGGGCGAGTCAGTTGTCATATATTTTTGCCTTTTCTAAAGGTAGGCTAACACTCGGAGGGGAAAAAAAATGTAGAACACTCACATAGAGAAAACACCTTTGGCACATAGGCAGATGGGGCATCAGCATAAAAAAAAAAGTAAAAAGGGAGAAAAGGAGCAAAATATGCATCTAGCCTCTCAGCGATTCTTGCCTTGCTGTTTATCAATTTTAGAATCCATCGTTTTCTTGATGACTGCATGACTGTATGATTTTGGGTGTTGGGATGATGAGGATGTTTCTAAGGGGGCATCTTCCCCCATTGAAGGAGAGGAAGAGCTCTGCTGTGGTGAATCATTGCCTGAATATCCTGTTTCCATGTTAGAGGAATTTCCCTTTATGAATTCCTCAGCATCTTCCACATCCTCCCTGAAAATCATATAGGTGAGGAGTTGCGGAGTAGGCTAGCGTGACTCTTATTCTATTCCTGATATAAGGAAGTGCAAACAGGTTGAAAGAATTTGCATTTGCAGGCCATTTCAGCTGAATATTCAGCGAAAATTTAAAGTTGGGTGCCTTCCACTGTTAAATTACGATAGGTGCAGAAAGCTGAGAGTATTTTGGTTCTGTCAGCATAATCCAAGTATTTAGCCAGTACAGGGTGTTGGCGTTTCTGATCTTTGGTTAGGGGTCCCCGTCTATAAGCTCGTTCAACCCTGCACTGGAGATCAAGGCCCAACAGCTCCGGAATTGTAGAGGCACAAAGTTGCGCTAGCATGTTTGGTTTAATAGATTCAGGCAGCCCCACAATCTGCAAATTGTTGCGCCGAGAACACAGAACTCTTTTTTAGGGTCACTGACTCAACTCATTCCCTCTCCAAAACCCACGCAAGGCCTAATTCCGGATTATTTTTCCAAATTCCCCTAACAGAGGCAAATCGAGAAATAATAAATGTATCTTCCTATCAACTTACCCCTCTGGAAGAGAGGTCTTAAAAATGGGAATATCGTTTTGTCCATCTAGTCAATTTAATAAATTTGAATGTTCATTTATTAGCCAGGAACCTAACACTTAAACTTATGTTCCATAAGCCAACCAAAGCCAAACCCATCTGGAGGTAGAGCAATTTAAAGATTTCAAAATTAACGATTTTAGAACCTTAAACACTCTATAAGAGCTTTATTGAGAGAGTAATCCACCTCTAGATCAATGTGATCTAGCTCCCATACCTAATGAACCCTCTGATATCCAAAAAATACCAACCAAAAGCAATAAATCCACTTTTTTCCTCTCCTTGACATATACCACTCATGTCCAAATATTTATGAACATCATCAGTAAAGAAATCCTTGACCTAGACCCAAAATCCCCATCTACATCTTCAAAAATATCCAGAGAACAACAACATTTTGATGTCTACACGATAACAAACTCATTACCATAAAACCAGCAGACAAAAGGCGGGAACATTGTGGTTATGAACAACTGTCAGTATGAACAAATGTGTTTGGACATACTCAGAAACACAGAATGGTACAAGATTATCTTGGAGTCAGACATCATTAGGTATTATGATGCGTATTACTTACTCATTAAAGATGCATATACATCAGGTATCATTGATACTCAAAGTTATACCCACATTTTACAGTCTACCTAAAGTCCCAAAAATCCTGACAAAGCCACCAGTACCCCCAATTGTGGCAGGAATCAATTCGATATCCTCTGGGGCGAATGATCTAGTGGACACTTTGCTTAAGAACACTCGTCACTTAATTACCGTCTTACTTAAGAGACACTATCCAATTACTTTAAATCTTACAAGAAATGTCAGTCCCTCAAAACACACTTCCTATCACTTTAGACGTCGAAGCTCTGTATAGCTACATCTCCCACTTCAGAGGACTGGAAATGATAGCATCTTTTCTACATACACATTATGCATCTCGTTTCTCATATAACCAATTTATTTTTAAACTCCTTAAATTCATTCTCACTCGAAATTTCTTCACATTTAACAACCATACCTACCTGCAATCTCAAGGTGTCGCGATAGGTACGAAGTGTGCCCCATCCTATGCACACTTAAGTACAGTACAACCCAGATGACATGGCACATTCAAATGTGGCCCATGTCATCAATGTGAATGGATTAATGAAAAGCAAGCACTAGTACTATCCAATGCGAAACATAAAATTAATTATCATGTGAACTGCCAATCCCCAGGAATCATATATTCCCCATATATCTCATCACATGCTTCTGTCAAAGATTTTTTGTTGGAAAAACAAAAAGACCTCTAAAAAAAGGCATATACGAACATGTGTATTCAATTAAAAATGTTGAAATGACAACCTCAAAAGGCTACCATGTTGGTACGGAACCCAAATGTGATACCAACTACATTGCATTTACTGCCCTCGAACAAGTACCCTCAAATCCAAGGGGGAGGGGAGTTTGATAAAAAAAAACTCCTCTAAGCAGAATCCAAGTGGATTTTTCTGCTAAAAGCCAACCATTTCCCTGGTCTGAACAATGTCTTCAGCTTTAAACCATTTCTGTGATTAACATATTCTCTTATACTATCACTTTTGATCATTAATAATTAGATACATACTAGAAAGATTGTTATAGTTGTACGTATACACAATATAAAATTTGTTTGTTGCATATTCAAATGGAAAATTGTTGTACCATTTATATATTATGCTTCTATGTTTTTGAATTGTAATAATTTCATTTGGATGTTCACTTGGATGTTTATGTATGTATAATTTAACCAATGTATTATGCTTTACTATGTAATTATGTGTATATCAGATCTCCCTGTCTTATCCTCCTCATACATATCACCACTACACACACTCAGAATGAATACTTGTACTCCCTCCCCCTCACGCCCTACTTGCAGGGATGGGGGCATCCATCCATAGATTGGCCTCTCCCCACCTCTCATCTTTTTAGACGGGAATGCTTTGCTGAGACCGATCCTGGACCAGCCTCAGCACTGAGTGTGGATGGCAGGTGGACCCGCCCTCCCCCTCCCCTAAGAGTTGGCGCTGCTTTGGGAGGTGGCGCCCTCGGCGCCACCGCTCTGACCAAAGCCAGTGTGCCGAGCTCTGGGGCATCCCCAGATGCCGGCAACGTGTACGTGTAGCCGGGGGAGATCCCAGGGTCCACATGTTTGCTACTACACTGTTCTCTGTGATAGACGATCATCACTTTAAAATATTTGCAGTAAGCTGAACGCATTATTTTACAGGAATCATACATACGAGTTAGATAGTAAATGTGCTCCCATTGGATTATGGGTGATCTATATACTTTCCAAGAATATCCTAAGGCGAAGAAAAACTAAATTTTTTAGGGGGGGAAATAATACTCTCCTCCTCAATACGGATAGGCCTGTTTACCACTTTTTTTTATACATAGATATATACTATATGTTTCTGCAAACAGCTGATATTTAAGCAGATTCTAGGACACACATTAATAGTATAATCAATTAATACTCATATTTTTATTGATCTAGATACAAATATCATAAGTGCCAAATACATGTTGCCAAACTACTACCCCTGAGGATGCCTAACAAGGTGAAACGTGTCGGGTACAACCATCAACATGATCCAATCATTATATTATGTAGCAGTAATATATATGCTGTGTTGAGATGAACTATGTCTAGTGCCTCTAGTAAATTATACAGACAAACTAGCCAAGGTCAAAAACACATGAAACAGTCTATCCAGCGCAGCACAAGGGGTGAGGCAAAAACAGAGTCGGGGTCACAAGCAGAGATCAGTCCAGGCAGAATTCAAATGGGTAATCAGAAAACAAGCGTAGGTCAGTAACAGGAAAACTCACAAAAACACTCCAACACACGGCAGCCCAGCAGACGCTAAACCAGGTACCTCTGACTGGGAGCAGAGAGGCTATAAAGCCCCAGCAGCCAATGACAGCCTGGGATGAACAGAAACTACTCAGCAATCAGCTGCACACAACTAAATTCACTTCACCTGTGCAGCCTCAGTGCAGAGGATGTTGAGGGAAACCTCAGACACAGGAGTGCTGCAACCTACAGGGTACTGGTCCTGCAACGCCAGTGCTACCTTGAGAGCAGCCGTCGGAGGGAATAGGCTGCATGCGCCCTCCGGCAGTGAGGAATCGCCGGGGTACTTATGCCCGGAGATCGCCTCCTAAAATTAGGTACATAAATAAATGCAATTGTATAAGTCCAGTCCCACAAGGAGAACTTTAAAAGTAAGTATCTGCCCTGTGGATCTGGATGAATGTCCAAATATTGATTTTCGGAGGGTTTTGTGAAAGGCAATAGAAACGCCCTTGATTTTTGCATCTGTGTTGGAGCAGTGTACCCAGTTTGTGTAGTATCAGTTCCAAATAGAGGGAAAATTGTTGGTCTAATAATGTGTCTCCTGTAGCAATAAAGTATGTACCTTGGCTTCATGCTGCCCATAAAGGAGTTGGGATCGTTTTAATGGGCCATTGAGCCCTTTGGCGTTGAGGGTGCGGACTTTGATAGAGAGATCCCGGGGTGAACTTTGGGACATGGTAGGTCAAAGGAAAAAATCCCTATGGGAATTTCTGAATGAGGGTAATGTGATTAAAACTGTTAGTGTATGAAAAAAAGAGGGAGGGAAGACTAGGGAAGTAGGGCATAAATTGTTGTAAAAAGGGGTAATGGAATGATCACACCTGTTAAAAAGAGAGGAATTTCTATGGAAATAGACCGGTGTGATGGGTGGGTCGAGATGGAAGGGAGAGGCTTGGTCCCAACTGCCTATAAGAGGGCTAAAGGGTATAAGGATAAACCTTCTTTCCTGCCTCTAACGGCGAAGTACCTATATGGGGTAAAGTGACGGCGTGGGAGGTCCTCCCACAAGCATCAAAGTGTACCCGCCCGGGGCAAATCAAGTGGCTGTTCAAACCATCAATGTAAAGGAACATGAAGGGAACCTGGGCATTTCACAGTGACAACAGCATAGAAAAAACCTTTAACATATAAAACAAACCACTAGCATTACCCACTGAGACATTTCAACAGCTAAAACCAGTGGTTACTGGTTGTTTGTCTTTTCTACTCTGGAGAGATCTGAGATAAAACGTATACAGGAGAGGGCCTCTCTCCATACTGTAACAGGGACACTCAACAGATCAGAGTAAGGGTTATAGGAGAATGAACAGAGAAAGCAAGAACCAAACAGGGCTCTACACCCAATGTAAAGCCCTAAACATATTGTAGCATACCATACCACCTTTGGTACCACTGCAGGCTAAAGCAACATGAACATACAAAAACATTCCCCATATCCACTGAGTACTACTGAGTGAGAGTATAAGTATAAACCCTATTAGAGCAGGCCAGGTCCCATCCCCAAGTCCCTTATATGAACCAGATCATGTACAGTAATTTTCTTCTATGGAGAAGCAGGATGGAGTAGGAGCCCGGAGTCTCCTTAATAGCAGAGTTAGCAGAATGCTCCTATTCGTAGGGTCGGTCGTAGGAAACCTAAAGTGGTTGCTTGGATGTCAGAGGCCATGATGCGCATCTTGAACAGGGTTGACCATAAGGTGAACAAAACCATAACTGTAGATGATTTGGATCTTGACTTCCTTGGTGGTAGGAGAAAATCCCAAAGCCAGTGACAAGAGCTAAACGGGAGAAATCCTGAAGGCCAAGAGGATGAGCAGTAGGTAGACGTTTTTTTCCCTTGGAGGATACGAGGAACACTTTTGTCATACACCTCTCAAGAGATGGTGATCAAGGCAGTTGGGTATGCTGGAGAACCATATAAAAACATAGACAAAGAGCCTAGGTAACTATTTTTGTCGATCATCAAAGGCACTGTGGTTATTGCATGATTATTGAGAATTCAGGTTAGCATCCGAAGATGAAGCAAGGCTTGGTTGAGGTCCTGTAGTGGAGGAAGCAACAGCTATGGCTGAAGAGTGGGGTGGAGGGTGCAGGAGGGACCTTAGGTTGAGACATGATTGAGTTGCGATTCAGGAGAGATAGGGCAGATGGCCATTCAGATAGAGTAAAATTGGGCAGTTGTAAATCTGCCAACAGTTGGGGTAGATCCAAGGTTTCCCTGAAGATAAATTTTTCCCGTCTTTGCGGATGATGAGATGAAAGGGAACAGGGAAAGGGATTTGAGCACCCGCATATTCAATGGCATTGGCCTCTCTGGCCATTCTTATTATATCCTCCTTGGTTCTATAAAAGTGAATGCGGCAGATGACGTCCTTGGGGTGCAGAGGGTCTTTGCTGAGTGGGCCCAGTGTTCTATGAATTCTATCAATTTCAATACCTACTTCTTGTGGTAAATCCAGTAGCTTTGCAAATATGGAGTAGGCAGCTGCAGGCAAGGCAGAATTTGACTGATTCAGGTATTCCTCTAATTCGTATATTTTAACGCGTGTTGCGATTTTCAGCGCCAATATGTAACAAATACAGCATATTAATTTGGGCGTCATGGTGGTCAATAATGCTTCTGTGCTCAGTAATCAGAGAAGATAGATCCGTGCACATGGCTTGAAGCACTGTGGTAGTGGTAGTAACATGCTAAAGGGATTGTTGCATGGCTTAAAATTCTGCCTTGCTGCTAGCTTCCAGCCTGCCCATACTGTGATCGAGGTCCTGTCTTGTAGGTAAGGCTCTAACATGGGCCTTCTAATCCAAGGAATCACCTCCATTAAGAGAAGTGGAGAAAGATTTATAGGAATCTTCCGTGGTATTAGGGATGAGAGGACTGTGTAGAGGAGAGGCGCTGGGTATCTGTATAGATGACGATCTTGGCTCCTCTGGTACCTGTGGTTCATCTGCTTTGCAGGGTGGTTCTAGCTGGGTTCTGGCTGCTTTGCGGCTTTGTCACTTCCGACCCGGTCTCCGGCTGATAATTCAGCGCCCCTTTTTGCTGCTCTTAACTTTGGGGCCATGGATGAGATGGCATGTATGCACTAACGTACAGATGGAGATTGAGTTGGCCCAGGCAGGATAGGGAGGTCAGGAATACACTTTATATCCCTCCATGCACCAGCCACGCCCCCATCTCAACATTGTTTTTTAATAAACAGATGCACACTGTATGTGACCCATGTATAAATAAAGCCATAACTTTTGTATTTATGATCCTTGATACACATAGCATATCTGAAAATGCTGAGCATAATTCTATGCAATAAGAGGTTCCTATTATTTCATAAATTCGTTTCTCTCTGTAACATGGCAGATTAAATTGTCAAGTAGAGCAAAGCCTTGAAAAAAGAGTTGAGAAAAAGTAGAATAATAAACATTCTAATTTGTACTGCCCAAAGTAACTAACCTGATACTAGATGTTACATTTCTACCAAAGGTTAGAACATATGTGTTGATTACAATAATTTTTTTAAATGTTTATTAAAGTTTTAATGTGTCCCAGTTATTGTATACATCCAAAAAGGGGCAGCTAAAAAAAAAATGTATCTGGCCAGTAGTTTAAACACATTACTGCTTGGTGACCATCAAATTATTATGACAGTACACTTATAGTAGTGATAACTCCACAATAAGCAAAACGGCAATAGACAGCAACACTCTTCCTATAGAGAACACTGTCCTTCAGATTGACATTAAAGCATCTTCTGTAAGTACACTGGAGGATACTTTATAGCCTATTTTAGGTGGATCTTATATTTCTTTTTATTGATAGGTATTTGGGGCATACAGGTCTGTAGAACAGGGGGCTTGGGAAACACCTTTCTATTAAACAATACTAGTTTTCTGTTTTCTAAGTGAGTTCCAATAACTTAATAAACAACATTTATTTAATTGCAACTACATTAGTAGTAGTGTTGTTGTTCGAATTCAGGTCGTCCTAATGTTCGACCCAAATATGGCAGTTCGAAATTGGATCGACCCGGCCCGAATTTTGTTGGATTTGATGCCCCGAATTGGACCCTCTCACAATGCCTAGGGACCTCCTCCATGATGCCTAGGGCCCTTCAATAACAGCAGGGATGCTCCCCTCCCTGTTTGTTGTGGCAGGCAGCTGATTGGCTGTCTGTCACTGCATGCCACACAGGCACCCATTGGCCTATATAAGGCCAGGGTGTGCCTGCATTTACCACTCCTGACAGAGATTTGCTAGCATCACAACCTTTCTGTGCTGTTTGGCTTGCTTTGTCAAAGTAAAAAAAAGTGAATACAGATATTTATTTTTGATACCACTTGTTATCTATCAAAATAAACAGAAAAATGTCTGTGTTTATGTAAAAAAAATACAGATATTTCATTCTGATCCTACTTGCTATCTATCAAAAAAGGACAGAAAATGTTATGTATTTCTCTACTAAAAATACAAATGTTTACTCACACAGCTCCATTACAAGTGATATAGGCCTCAAAGGAAATAGAGACAGAAGGCCCTGAGGGAGGTGCTCGGTAAAAAAAAAAATAGCCAGTTACACAGCTCCATTGCAAATTATAGACTTCAGAGAGTAGAGGTAGATGGCAATGAGGGGGGGGGAGTAGAAGGAGATGCTGAAGGCTGTGAACGTCCTCTTCCCATCAAGGTGTCAGCAGGCCGTGCAGCAGTTGACGACTAATCAGTACACTGTGCAGGGGGGATGTTGAAGTCATTGCCGATCCAAGCCTTATTCATTTGTCATTCGGTCGACATTTTCTGCAGAGAGCCAAATCCGCTTGTCACTTACTACGCCACCAGCTGCACTGAACGCTCTTTCAGATAACACACTTGCAGCTGGGCAGGCAAGGATCTGAATGGCATGTTCTGCTAGCTCCGGCCACTGCTCAAGCTTGGATACCCAGGAGCCCAGTGGGTCCTGGCTTTGCAGGTTGCAGATGTCCCATGTAGCGCTCAGGTATTCCTGCACCATGACTGAGTATCGCTGCTGAGTGTCATTGGCAATTTCTGCACGACTGGCGGATTGCTTCCGCTGAAAAAAAGCCTGAATAGTTTGGCTTTGGCTGCCACCCATGCCGCCTAAGGCAGTTGTTTGGCTCCCATGGCTGGTGGAACTGCCATAGGGATCCCTGCTGCTGCTGGCAGCCGGAAAGGCTGAGCACAAGTCCGTTTCAAGCACTTACTGGTGGTGCTGCATTTTAGGTTCCCTGTATTGGGGCAAGATGAGTTGTTGTATCTCAGGCTTGTAACGTGAATCCAGTAATGTAGCAATCCAATAGTCTTCAGTCTTTGTTTTATGTGTTGTATGCGTGGATCTTTGGCTTTGCACTCCTGCATGAAGGCTGTCATGTGGCTCAAACTCCCCACAGGTGAGGTAATTCTGGACCCACACTCCTGTGGGTAGAACAGCAGCACATGGTCGTCTTCCTCCTCGTCCACCTGGTTTTGCCATCCATGGAACATTGTGTTTGGGTGGATGGATGCCATGTAGCCTCAATATCCTTCTCTGTCCCTTCCTCCCCTTCTTCCATGCCTGCAATTTACTCCTCATTCTCTTCCATCTCCTCCTTTTCTTGGATTTGTGGTGCACTATGCCTAGTAGACACGCATGTCCGAGATGATGTTTTAAACCTCATCTCTTGATGCAGCGTCCGCTCTGTGTCATGTCCAAGATTCACCATCATCTGTTCCAGCAGGCATATGATGGGCATGTTTTCACTGACACAGGCCTGATCTCTGCTGATCATCCCGGTCTCCTCTTCAAAAGGTGACAATACAGTGCACAAGTCCTCAATTTGCAGCCACTCCGCAAGGCTGAAGAAAGGTAGTGTAGGTATGGGTCTGAAACGAACAGACTCTGCCACTTAATCCACCACCGCTTTCTGTTGTTCAGCCAGCCAGTGCAGCATGTAAAAGGTGGAATTGCAATATGTGGACACATCATAAATTAACCGGTGCACTGGCAGGTTGAGATTTCGCTGTAAATCCACCAATCTGGCACTGGCTGTGTACGACCGGCGGAAATGCGTTGACAACTTTCTGGCCTTCACCAACAGCAGCTGGAGGCCTGGGAAATTCCTAAGGAAGCACTGTACTGTCAGGTTCATGACGTGAGCCAGGCAAGGTACGTGTGTGAGTTTCCCACAACGCAGGGCTGCCAGCAGATTAGCCCCGTTGTCACACACGACCTTGCCTGGCTGAAATCTGTTGGGAGTTAGCCATCTGTCCTCCTGCTTTCGCAAGGCACTTAGAATGGCTGCGCCTGTGTGGCCGAGGGAACTCAGGCTTCGCAACCTCAGGACTGCGTGGCAACGTCTGAATTGTGCACCGAAATAGTAAACTGCAGGTTGTTGCTGGCGGTAAACAGATGCTGCCAAATGGGAGGTGCTGGGTCTCCACGGCAAAGTGTCCTTGGAGGAAGAGGTTGAGACACAAGAGTAAAAGGAGGATGTGGAAGTGGAGGTTGAGGAGAAGATTGCATGGCGATGTGCTTTGGGCGGAGGTAGGTATGCAGGCCTTGCTGCAGCTGCATATTCCCCTGCTGCCACCAAAGTTATCCAGTGAGCTGTATAGGAAATATATCTTCCCTGCCATGCTAGCTCAACCAACTGTCGGTTGTCATGTGCACCTTGCCAGAAAATGAGTGCTGCAGATGTATGGACACATTGCTCTGCACGTGTTCATCCAAAGCAGGAACACATTTTTCTGCAAAATACTGTCACTTAGGCATAACGTACTGTGGGTTTGCGCAGAGGAATGCATAACAGAACGCATTGGAGTCCACCAGCTAGTAAGGGAGGAGCTCTAACGCTATCAGCTGTGCAGTTGCCGCAATGATTAGCTTTGTTTTGGGGTCATTTGGGCAATATTTCCTCTTGCGTTCCAGCGTCTGGGGGATGGAAGTTTGGATGTTGCTAATGCTAACCACAGAAAGATTGGACGATGGGGTAGAAGTTGTGGGGGATGGCAATGATGCCTGGTCTTGACTGCTAGCAATGCGACAAACTGCAGCCGATCTGCGTTGCAGCTCCTGCTCACCGCTGGTGGAGCCTGAAAAAGGTAATGCTCGGCTACATGCCCCACTCAAATTGCTGGCAGCAGCACGGGTAACTTTGATGGCAGAAGGAGGAAAGGCAGCGGAGGAAGATCAGCTTGCTTCTTGGCTGGAGATGGTCGCACAGAGCTCTGTGCTTTGACCAGGTGTTCCCGCCAGGTTAGCGGGTGGTGGCTTTTATTTTTTAAATGTGTGCTTATGCAACTTTTTTTGTTTGGTTTTTTGCCTAGTTTTAAGTGTTGAGCATACAGTTTGCAGATGACCATAGTGTTGTCATCACTATGGACATTAAAAAATGCCCACACGAGCGAACAAGGCAAAAACCCAAACAAACTTGGAACAAGTTTGAGCACACATGAGCACACATTTAAAAAGCCACCACCCGGTAACCTGGCGGGAACACCTGGTCAAAGCACAGAGCTCTGTGGGACCACCTCCGCCCAAGAAGCAAGCTCAAACTGCTCGATCTTCCTTACCTTGCAGCTAATAAGCTTCACAAAGTGTAAATTTGTATAGTAAGTGGATTTTTTTTATTGGGGGGGATTGACACAAAAATCGCAAGTGTGCTGTGTGTATTTTGTATGCAGCACTTTCCTTCAGTGGGGACCCTTGTAAAATGCAGCAGAGTATACAAAATTTATACTGCAGTATACACTGCGTCTGTGTGTCTGTCTCTCAGTACAAGTGTGATACTGTGCATGCAGTCAGGGAGGGTACCCTGCCTCTGGCTGCCTGTATGTAACACACTGACTATCTATCTATCTATCTATCTATCTATCTATCTATCTATCTATCTAGCTAGCTAACAGTGAAACACTCTACCTGAGTACAGTAGGTTTCAGGACTGCACCAAAACAGTACAAGGAAGCAACGGCCCTATGGAGCTAGTTTGAAAAACCAACCTGGATCACCTGTTTATTCGGCTCACCGAGGTGCTGAGCCACAAATGTCTGGTGATATGCAACATGTTCTCAACATGTCTGTTGGATTCAAAGCTGGTGAAGTGCTAGAGTACCCAATTCCTAATGTGCGCTGGGACATCATAGAAGGGAATTTCTACAGCGCCACACTGGCAGATTTGCACCAATTGAATGTGATTGACCTGCATTTCCACTTACGCTCCAGGGTTAAAGATGCCACCCACTCGAATCAGCTGGCTCATCGGAAGTATACCTGCATCCTGATTGCTCATATTGATCAGGCCTGAGGCGGTGGGCTCTGAGACGGAGCCTGGACAGCATTGATAACTGGCATCTAGAGCTGGGTACTGGGCAGGCTGCAGCATTAACAGCATGAGGAGGAGGTGGTGGGCCCTGAGACGGACCAAGGACGGCATTAGAGGTTTAGGCCATCACCTTTATGGACAGTGCCAAGCTGTAGCTATTGGAGACATGAATGGATAAACGAGATTCCAATCTGTCCCTACCTCCTATGTAGCGAAACCACATGAAAGGGAACAGGCTTGGCGGAATAAACGGGGAAAACAGACCCTGTTGAGCTTGAGTCTAGTCTGGCATCTAGAGCTGGGTACTGGGCAGCGGGCAGGTGCCAGCAGTAGGAGCAGGAGGAGTAACACAGCCAGCCACACTACGTTTCAGGGCCCACCGCCATTGTAGGGACAGTGGGAATTTCATTCATCCCAATAGCTAAACCTTCTGCACTGTCAATTAAGGATGATGGCTTCAAGCTGTTGCTGGTGCCACTGTCTGCCCAGTACCCAGCTCTAAATGGCAGTTAACAATGCTGTCCACACTCTGTCTCAGGGCCTGCCGCCTCCTCATGCTGTTACATCCATTCATGTCTCCAATAGCTACAGCTTCTACACTGCTTCTACACTGTCCATATAGGTGATGGCCTCAACCTCTAATGCCCTCCTTGCTCCTATGGGCTTTGGGACAGGACCAAATCTTAACTTGGAAGGAAGTCATGTCTCCATGCAGAGCCTAGGGCTAGGGGTGCACTTACCCCCAACAATGGGATGCTGTTTCTCTCACACATGGTATTAAGGAATCACTATTCCTCCAAATAAGACAATTAAAAACACAAATTATGTGGACAAATCCTGACAATGACACTGAGGGGACATAAGGTCTGGAGGGGACACTATTCTTCCTGCTGACATTAACTATGGTGCCTTTTCTCTTGGCCCTGATATCAATACCATGGAACTATTTTGTTTACTAATACCCCTAATGACCTTTTCACTGACACTAAGGATGCTGAATGTATTACTCCTACTATTCACAGTCTATTTCTCATTAACTGAAGGACAGTGAACTATCCCTTTGTTTAGAAAGTTTGAGGAGTGCAATCACTACGTTCACTAAATAGGTTATGTTTCAGGATCTTCATAAACTGATAAAAAACAGTAACTTAGTTAAGGAAATAGATTTGGTGTATTCCCATTTTTGTTGAGCAAACCCTTTCATTTACCATATAAACCTAAAAACATGTATTTTATCAATGTTAAGGTACATTTTTATTTCCACTAAAATTCCCTTCCTATAACTGAACTTTTAAGGCTTTATAAAAAGTATATTAAGGTAAAAAAAAACAAAAGTGGATAAAAATGAATTTTAATATACTTTTTGTTTTATAAAGTCATGTGTATTTTTCCACTTTTAATCTGAGATTTGAGGGCATATCATTCTGATAGATGTCCTAATTTTGTCTACAGCCTATATTAAAAACACTACTTTATTTCATTTGTGCCTGAAGACATTTCCCTATAGAATGAAACAAAGAAGCTTTGCAGTTAAAAGTATTCATTATTGAGATGTACAATGAAACATTTAAACGGAAAATCCTTTCACAACACAATATTAAGGTTTTTCAGAATTTAAGACATTTAGAATTTCAGAGTTTATAGATCTGATTTGATATTGAGTTATGAATTCTGTCTTTGTTATTCCTTGAAAAAGCTTTTGGTGAATATAAAACACACAAAGAAATATAAAACCATTTTATTTTTTTAATTTTTTAGACTAACTGCTAAGATAAAGCTGTCTACAATATTGACCTAAAGTTTACACAAGCTAAGGGTCTTTTTTCTCTTGGTACCCCAGTATAACTACACATATTGTTTTATAGTCTTAACCTATGAAAGCAAACATTACTTGTTTGATTAGATTGTGATACCACAAAATGATTATCTTGACTTTTTTGTTTTTTTAATACCAACACTGTACATGTACTAATGCTACGAGGAACAGTATAAATCAAAGTAATGGAAGAGTGGGAGGTTTCTGTTTAAATGCCTAGTGTCCTATTCTACCCCAAATTAACCTTTTCAATCAAATATACCTGAAAAAACACACAATTATTGAACTTAAGGCATAAGGCTGTATACAGTTTGGTTTTCATAGCTTAATAAATGTAAATAGAGGGGTGGGCCAATTAACTGAATTTCAATAATTTCTGCAGTTTTCAGTGCTGACATAACTTGCTTTAGTCTTGGGCTCAAGGAGGAACCAAGTGAGCCCTGTTACCAGTGGACAAGTCGGAGCAGCCACTTTTTCCACTTTTGCTGTATTAATCCCTTTTTGGTAGAAAGTAAGGGTACACATTTCTTCATCTCTTCTTTTTTCTTATTTGTCACACCTCAAATTTTTAAAGTGTGTGTTAAACATTAAAAATATTAACCAATATTTAAGTTTCAATATTGGCAATCTGCTATTGGAAAATTACTTTTGTCTCTTGAACATCAATTATCTAACTTTGATTGGCAAATACATCCTGGTAATATATTGTTTGCTGTACTGCACCAAGACCTTGGTTATGGATGGCACTGCCTATGCTTACTCCTGCCCATTTACTATTGTATGGAGAATTTAACAGAGATCATTTACCCCCACAAGATGTTTTTTACCAAAATTGGGTGAAAGATGGAATCTTGAAAGAAATGTAATACACCACATATACCCATAGGAAATTATGGTTGGACATTGTCTCTGATAGCCCTGCAATCTCTGCCATGGGCTTATGAAGGTTATAAATATGTAAGCCTTTTTAACACCCTTCGTGGGCATGTGTAGTAGCACTCCCAGTTTTGAAGAGCGAAGCATTTAATTGAACTGTGTATTGGTTGCATATCTAACAAGTGCCAGTGCTTGAACTGATTTTTCACATGATTTTCTGGGCTAGAGCAGGGCTTCCTCTAATGTCAGATAAGTATAGCGTATTCATTTACAAATAAGCCCAGCCTGCATGACAATTTATTCCCATACCTCTGAACTAAAGGCTGGGTACACAGAAATAGGCAGGTCAAAGAGAGTGTGTGCTTTGGAGAAGGGTTTGCAGCATGGAGAAGTATTGAGCCCTGGACTGTAGAGAGATTAAGGAAAACTTTTACATTTCTTTTTTTTATATTGTGGCACAGGACAGGAGTATTGCTCATGGTACCGGGATGCTTGCAGGGCACCAATTGAGGTGGTTGTGGGGAATTGCTCCAGGCAGCTGGGATCAGACACTTCACAATAAGAGGCAGCAATGCTTTAAATTAACTTAAAAGTCCAGGCTCCCACCTGCAGGCTTTATTGTGACAGCCTCTCCAGCTAGGAAACCTATGTCATAATCTCTCCCCAGTCAGCCTGGAACACTCTGTCTTTCTCTCAGCCTGGAACACTCTGACTCTCTCTCAGCCTGGAATCCACTCAGGCTGCCTTCTCAGCCTGGAACCCTTTCTGGCTCCCTTCTCAGCCTGGAACCCTCTCTGGCACCCTTCCCAGCCTGGAACCTTCTGGCAACCTTCTCAGCATGGAACCCTCTGGTTGCCTTCTCAGCCTGGAACCCTCGGATCACACTCCAGCCTCTGACTGGTCACTCTCACTCTTTTGCACCTGAGTGCAGGTGAATATAACCCAAATCAGGGTTGGGTTGGGCCAAGGAACCCACACTTCACTTTCCTTGGCCAGCACCAGGGCCCTAAAGAACCAGGGTTCTTTTCTAAAACCTATACAAACATATAAACACACTCTTTCCATGGAGCCTTTAACACTTTCCCTGCCATTTCAACACTGTTTCTAACCTTTATTGGGACATTCTGTCACAATATATATATAAATATATATATTTAGAAGCTGTTTTAGAATTATGCTTCAATAGAAATTTTTAACTTATAAAAAACTGAAATATTAATGCACAAAGAAGATTATCTGCTTTAAAACGATCTCAAATATCTTTGTATTGGCTTGGATATTCATGTTGAAAGTACTGTAATAATCAGTACCCATAAGTATATTAAATTCAGAAAACTACAGTTCACAAAAAATGTTAAAATCTATCATGAGAAAACCTTATATTTATTTATTTGTTTCTGCTCATTTTAATTTATATGCAAAGTGGCTACTTAAACAGTAGGATAACAAGCACATTATCGTTACCTGAACGCCGTACTTATACTAACATAATAGGAATCCATCTATTCAGTACCAAGTGGGGAATTAGTATTAGAGGTTTCAAAATTATCCATGCAAATCTGTAAACATTATGATTATTGCTCAGAAGGGACTGGAGGTTAATGCTTATAATCTTTTCATACACTGCTAGCACACTTATGGGCACTGTGAAAATTATTCATTTTTTAAGGTGGCTCTTGGAAGTCAAAGCTTTGATTAAACAGATGCAAGTGTGTTGATATAGGGACTTTTATCATAATTCTTTTTATAATATTGAGGGATACAGTGCCAAATTTAGACATGTTGCTGCCTTAGGCAAACTTTTTTATCAATTAGTTTAGTAAAGGCTTTTGCAACAATGTGCTATTTGATTCATCAAAATATAATTTGCTTTGTATTTTGAACTATTTTAGATATACTCGGGCAAAAAAACAAAACAATACCAAATTCATGTATCCTAAACTATAGAGGTCATATGAGTTCAGTACGCCTGCGGTCACAGCTGATTGGAGGCACGTGCCTCCAATCAGCTGTGACCGCAGGTTCCCTCGGTCCCTGGGCTGTACTTATCAATGATAAGAAAAGCCCAGGAACCGTAGGAACCTCATTTCAGGTTAGTTACTGTGAAAAAAGGTAAGTTATAAGTAAGTACACACAAATCACATACATTTATTAAAGAATATATTTCACATTAAAGTCTGGACTCAATATTTGCACTTATATTTTAACCTTTCGGGGAACCAATAAGGGGTATTATGTACCCCTGTACTTATTCCCTAAATGTTGGACATCTGGGAGTCACCTTGTTAAAGGGAGCTTTCAGGTCCCAAATAAGTCAGTGAACTCATATGAGTCCCTGGGCTTTACTTATCAGTGCTGAACTTATGACCTCTCAATGGAGAATCTCTATTGAGAGGTCATATGAGTTCAGTACGCCTGAGTTACTGCCCCCTGCTTTTTTCCTCGTTCGTTCGGCGAGGACACAACCTCATGGCGAATCACAAGGCCGTTCTCGCTTACATGTTCGGTAACCGAAAAAGGCCCGATTCGCCACAAGATCAAAATGAAAAATCTCGCTCATCCCTAATCAAAAACCTACACCTATCTGGTATACCCATATTATATATTTGGCCTCTTGTGTGTAGTCTCTTTTTATATTTTCATCCAGTACCTCTAAGATCCAGTTTTCCTTTTTTTTCCCTACCCTTTAAGCTGACAAACTTAAAGTTTATGTGTTTTGCTCCTGTACATAGAGGAGGAATTATGATGCTGTGTTTATTTTGTATATCTTGCTTTTTTACCATACAACTGTTCTCAATCTCCTGAAAAAGCAAAAGGTGAAATGCACTGAGAAATTAGCTTGCATTAAAAAGAGTATTCCTCACAGTATTACAACATATTACAAGATAAAAACATTTATTTTAAGAGAGCTAATTTCCCAAAGGATGTCACTAGGTTGGTAACTGGGGATAAAGACAAGGCAGATTAAGTCCAAATTCATAATAGCAATGTCACTGCCTTAAATGAGTCACAATGGCTCAGAATTGATATGACTGCACCAGGACCTGATGAATTTTATCCACGTGTCCTCAAAGAGCTGAGCTAGGTTTTTTCAAAGCCATTATTTCTAATTTTTAGAGACTCTTTAGTCACTGGCAAGGTACAAATGGATTGGCATGGTTCCTATCTTCAAAAAGGGAGCAAAGTCATTACCAGGTAACTACAGACCCGTTAGTTTAACATCCATAGCTGGAAAGGTCTTAGAGAGTTTGATAAAGAGCCACATAGAGGAGTTTCTGATAGAAAATAATATTATAAGTGATAGTCAGCATGGCTTCAAGAAAGACAGAAGTTGTCAAACAAATTTACTCTCTTTTTATGAGGAAGTAAGTAAACAGG
>NC_092859.1:65822463-65859079 GCF_032062135.1 Pyxicephalus adspersus
ATAGACTGCAGAGATGGAGACATAATCCTGCCCCTGTACAAAGCATTGGTCAGACCACATCTGGAATATGCAGTCCAGTTTTGGTCACCAGTTGACAAAAAGGACATTGTGGAATTGTGGAGAGAGTGCAGAGAAGGGCAACTAAATAATAAAAGGAATGGAGGAGCTCAGCTATGAGGAGAGCTCTGCTGAAATGAATCTATTCTCCCTTGAGAAGAGACATTTAAGGGGGGATATGATCACCGTATAAATATATAAACGATCCATATAGAGAACTATCTTTCCCATTATTCACTTTGAGATCATTACAAAGAACAAGAGGGCACTCTTTGCCTCTGGAGGAAAAGAAGTTTATGCTCTGGATAAGGAAGGGATTCTTCAATGTATGGTCTGTTAAAATGTGGAATTGGCTCCCTCAGGATGTAGTTTCAGCAACTACTATAGATTGCTTTAAGAAAATGCTGGATGTTTTTCTAGAAGCACAGAATATAACTGGGTATTAAGGCTTTAAAGTAAAAATAACAGTAACTGTTGGTCCAGGGAACATCCGAATGCCTCATGGAATCGGGAAGGATTTTTTTTCCCCTGTTGAAGCAAGTTGTACCAGGGTTTTTTTTTGCCTTCCTCTTGACCAACTATGTCTTATAGGGTTTTATATTTGGGATATGTTTATTTCCTAGTGGTTGAACTTGATGGACTTATGTCTTTTTTCAACCTATCCTACTATGTAACAATGTAACTATATATATTAGGCTGTAACAGTGTATGGATTAGTATTTTTATGTATCCCTATTTGTGTGTTTTTTTCTCATTTACATGAAGTAGAACTAAAGTCTTATGATAAAAAAACAAACATTGACCCATTAGGTCTGATGTATTAAAGCTTACCAAGACTGGAAAAGATACACTTTCATCAGTGAACCTGGGTGATCCAGCAAACCTGGAATCAACCCCCACCCCTGCATCACAGCTTCAGTCCGTTCAGCCCTCCATACGGGCTTACATCACGGATCCTTCCCCGGCTTGTTCTCCGGCTCCCAAGATGGCGCCGACCCCATCCCCGCGCACATGGCAGAAGGGAGAATGTGACCGGGCTCCTGCTCAGATGGCTGAAGAGCTGCAGACAGATGCCCGCCCTCCTGAGGATAGTGGCTCGGCGTCCTCCTCCTCTCCTGATCCAGGGTCACCTGTATTAGATCCGGTGAGTCCTGCGGGCTACACTGAGGGACATTACACCCCCGCAGCTCCCTCTCATGAGATGGTCACTTCCTTAGCAGACCTCCTGGGTTCACCCACAGGGGATAGAGAGCCTGCAGCTAACCGACAAGGGGCTTCTTCACCCGTGCAGGGCACAGCCAGGGTTGGATCCAGGGGGACTTTAGTGCCAGACTCCCCCTTTAGTGCCAGGTACTCCAAGTACCCCCCTTCTGAGCACATCCCCAGCTATTCAAGGGGATCCTGTGGTGGGAGATGGCGCTTCTGGATTAATGGTCTTACCGGGTCCATACCCACGGAATAACAGAGGGCATCCCCCACTGGAGAATTGCCACAATCCCCCTTGGCAACAGTATTTGCAAATCTTACCTACTAAGGACGATTTCCAGAAATTAGTCGCAGAAGTCCAGGCAACATGTTGTACTGAAATAAGGGCCCTACGCGCTGATCTACATTCTCTAGCTGACAGAGTAGATGACCTGGATGAAAGTGTACATCAGGCCAAAGAGGATATTACAGTGCTTTCACAAAAAGCGGGAGAGAGTGATCAGAAAATAAGGGAGCTTCAACGTTTGCTAGAGGACTTGGATAATAAATCCCAACGGAATAATATCAGAGTGCGGGGCCTCCCTGAGGCAACACGAGATTCTGATCTTAAACCAGTACTGCAAGAATTTTTTACCCGGGTGCTTGGGCGCCCAGCCCTCCGGGAAGTTCATATCTCCAGGGCCTTCCATACCTCCAGGCAACCTGGGACTGCGAACAGGCCAAGAGATATCATTTGTGAACTAGTGGATGCAGGCCTGAAAGATGAAATTATGGCCACTGCCAGGAATATGTGCAATCTTGAACTTGATGGGGCACCACTTCAACTCTATCAAGACCTGTCATGGCATACTTTACAACAACGCCGCTTGCTTCAGCCCTTGTTAACTGTACTTAGAGATCATCATATATCATATAGATGGGGATTCCCATTTAGTCTCTCGGCTCGCCATGAGGGGAAAACTGCCACGCTACCGTCTCCGGAGGACTTGACATACTTCTGTAGAGAGCTGGGAATAAATCGCCCCAAACTTCCAGGATGGGAGCGAGAAGAACCCTTGCGACCCCGCTCCCCCCATGGCAGACGGTGACCTCTAGAAAAAAATCCAGGGGTATCTGCCGGGACTCCACTTCTCCAACTGATCGATCCCCCAACCCACACCATTGAGACAGCGGATGGTTGAGTTGCAAAGTGCCTTTATTGAACTGTAGCTCATGGATCCCCTGATAAAGCTGCTTTAATTGTTCTATCTTATGGTTTTATACATGTTGCATAAATGTTTTGTAGCTAAACTGCTCAAGTGTTTGCTCCAACATAGACTCAAGGTTGCTAAGTGTTATACTGCTGTTGCCCTGATTGTGTTGCCGTACTGCCTTAATCTTATTGCATATGCGGTCTAATGTGATTCTGCCCAGGTTTGTGGCTGCCCGGGGAGACCATGGACTGCTCCTAATTATTATTGGGGTTGCTCCGGGTTCCTCCTAGTGGCATGACCCTGACTGTGGTCGGCGTTGGCCGGCACCATGATGTCATCTGTGTGGTTTATTGGTTCATACCCTCTGGCCCTCTGGGTCCATGGTCCCTCTTGGAGGCATTGTTCATCTGCCAGGCAAATTTGTTCCCTGTTCCCACTTTGTCGGTTCCTCCTTGTTTGCCATTTGGCGAGTATTAACCCTTTGGTTTACTTTTTTCTTTTTGTTCCTTGCTTTACATGTTTTTGCTATAGGAGTTTATTTTGATTCCTTGTCCCCCCTCCCCTATTTTGAATGTGACGCGTTGTGGGGCTGTGACTGGTTCTGGTTGGTTTTTTGCATGCTTACCCGAGGATACCTCATTCCATGGGCGGCTCTGGCTGCAGCACTCTGGTCCCCTAATACACCTCATGACTACTAGGATACTATCTTTTAACGTACGGGGGTTGAACTCGAACACAAAGTGGAAACTGGCTCTGAGAGAGTTTAAATCTAAAGTCTATCTCCAGATGTTATTTTCCTGCAGGAGACTCACTTTGACAATTCGGGCTCATTTAATTTTGCCTCTAGATTTTACCCCCAGTCGTATCTAGCTAACTCACCATGTAGGAAAAGGGCAGGTGTAGCTGTCCTTTTGAAAGACTCCCTCAAGTTTACGCTGTCCCGCTCCATTATGGATGTGGATGGGAGATATATCATCCTGAATGGCACGTTGCAGGGAGTGCCAACTACCCTATGCAATATATACACACCGAATATTGGTCAGACTCAATTTCTCAGCAAGGTACTGTCCGATCTTAAAGATTTTGCCCATACTTATTTACTAGTTGGGGGAGATTTTAATTTGATAGTCTTTCCCACTCAAGATAAGCACTCATTGTACCGCTCCCAGCCCTCGTGTCCCGCAAGTGTCCCAACAATACCGGGTCTTTAGGCAACTAATTAGGAAACATCAGCTCTATCATAACTGGCAGATTCATCACCCTTCGGAGAGACAGTTCTCCTTTTATTCACCCCCGCACAGAACTCACACCCGTATTGACTATCTCTTTACTAACCTTCCTCTCCTGAGGAATAGTATCTCCGCGGAGATACACTGTATCACTTGGTCTGATCACGCTCGTATCACACTAGATATGACTGTCTCCCCGAGAGCAGTGAGAATTTGTCACTGGAGGCTGAATGACTACCTTCTTAAACACCCGAACACCAAGTCCACCCTAATTACGACTTTGCAAACATATTTTAGCGAAAATGAAGGGGCTGTTGCTCATACCTCCACACTTTGGGAAGCGCATAAAACGGAGTTTAGAGGGCAATGTATAGCCCTGAGCACCCGACTTAAGCGAGACTCTAACTTACAACGTTCAGTCACTGCTCAGGCCTTGAAATCAGTGGAGGCAAAATACACAGCGAAGCCCTCTTTGGGTCTCTTGCGGGAATTAACCACTCTCAGGTCTAAACTACGGGCCCTGGAACTGAGGAAGGTTAGCTGGATGACGCAGAGAACCCGTCAACAGTACTATTATAAAGGTGATAAGGCGGATACTCTGCTGGCCCGGAAATTATGGGATATGCAACTACAGTCCACTCCTGGGGCAATTAGGGATGAGAGAGGGATGGTGCCGGAACTCACATCGTATCTTTTGAGTCTATTTATTGATTTTCTGAAGGGCAAACCGATCCCCCCATCTATGCTGGCCTCACACATCACAGTGATACCAAAGCTGGGCAAAGACCCATTGGATTCCTCGAAATATAGACCAATAGCCCTTTTAAACTCTGACTTAAAAATTTTCACAAAGATTCTGGCTTCCTGGTTGTCTAAGTTCCTTCCATCTCTCATCTATGGGGATCAGACGGGCTTCATCCCATATAGACAGGCAAGTGATAATACTAGGAGGGTAATTAACATTATTGACATTGTTAATAAACAAAAAGCCCCGACCTTAGTACTCAGTCTGGATGCGGAGAAGGCATTTGATTGCCTCAGCTGGCCCTTTATGTTTTCCACTCTGAACAAAATGGGCTTTACTGGCCCCTTTGTTAAGGCAATTGAGTCTTTGTATACGACTCCTTCAGCCTCAGTCAAATTGCCCCATGCTTCCTCTGCGATGTTTCCTATTAAGAATGGGACAAGACAGGGGTGCCCATTGTCGCCCCTGCTCTTTGCCTTATGCATTGCGCCCTTGGCGGCCTGTATCCGATCCAATCCGGACATACACGGAGTGCCCGTGAAAGGGAAGACATTTAAGCTCCCTCTATATGCTGATGATATTCTTCTGACTCTATCCCAACCGGTCACTTCCCTCCCTAATTTGTGGAAAGAGCTACAAACCTATGGGGAAATTTCGGGATTTAAAAATAATTCTTCCTAAACAGAGGCTTTACCCCTCCATATGTCCTCGTCTGAGCTGCAGACCCTGCAAGATTCCTTCTCCTTTATTTGGCAGGAACGCTCCCTTTGCTACCTGGGGACCCAAATTACTTTCACCTACTCCCAATTGTACTCCCACAACTTCCCACCACTGTTTCGAGAGGTGAACAGCAACAGGATAGCCTCGATCAAGATGATGCTTCTACCCAAGCTGCTATATCTATTTGAGACATTGCCAGTGAGAGTACCATCCCAAGCATTGAAGAGAGTCCAATCTAATTTTATGCGTTTCATCTGGGCCTATAAAAGGCATAGAGTGACCAAAAGTATTGTTTGCACGCCCAGAGATGGAGGAGGTTTGGGGGCCCCCGATATTCACAAATATTATCTAGCTGCCCATTTGCGCCACCTCATAATTTGGACCTCCCCCTACCCTTCTAGCATCTCTGCGGAATTAGAAGAGGAATGGATAGCCCCTATACACCCCCATGTCATGCTGTGGAGTTCCTCCTTACTGTTAGCAGAATCTGATTTAACGGCACCCATGGTTTTCACAAGGAATGTGTGGAGGGCTTGCAAGCATAAATATGATCTAGCATTGCAAGCCTCGAGGCTAACCTCCATAATCCCTACTCCACAAATACCAGATAGTCTATCTGGGTCAATGTCTGCTCCCTGGAGGGTCAGAGGTTTATTCCAAATCAGACATATTATACACCCAATTGAGAAAAGGCTGCTCTCTTTTGCTGAATTGGGCGACAAGGTGGAACTGCCCCGTACTTCTTTCTATGCCTATTTGCAAATAAGGCATTACATTCTGTCACTCCAACCCACAACCACCTTCCCAGCCATAACTTTATTTGAGAGACTATGTATGGAGGGCCCCTTTTCTAAGAGTGCTGTTTCCTCCTTGTACCGCCTCCTGCACGCTTCAACTCAGGGAACTTAACATAAGTTTATTACATGCTTAAATGGGAGGAAGTTCTGGGTCGGTCTTTAACCCCAGAAGAATGGCTTGACATTTGGGAGGCGGCGCATTGAAGTTCTATTTGTACACTTTATAAAGAGAATCTGTATAAAATTTTGCTCAGATGGTATTACACGCCGGAAGTACTTCACCAATTGGTCCCTAACGCTGATCCCATCTGTTGGAGATGTAGAAACCATCGCGGTACGATAGAACACATATTCTGGTTCTGCCCCCTTATCCAGACTTACTGGTCCCAGGTTAACGATCTACTGTCTGTTGTGACCCAGCAACCTGTGATTCTGGATCCCTTCTCACATCTGTTAGGCCAACCTTCTCTAGCATTACCAAAAGTCTCCCGGAAGCTAGTATCTCATATTCTAGTTGCAGCTCGTACACTAATTCCCACTAGGTGGAAAGCAACTTCCCCTCCTTCCATGGAAAACCTCTACACACGGATTCAAGAGATATGCCTTATGGAATACCTTACAGCACTCCTTAGAAACACAGTCACTAAGTTTGAAATAGTCTGGGAAGCTTGGGATCATTACTATGCTAACCTATCCGGATGACCCCCTCCATCGCTTTTTACTTACCTGATAACGTCACATTGCCCACACTCTGCTTTCCCCACCCCTATATCCTCTGATGTTTGCATGATGTGTTATGTTTGAGAATTGGTTTGTAAATGTTAGACCACAATTTCAGTTTTATTATGCGTTTTTCCCTGTTATGTATTTTCTTTTTCCTTTTGTATCCTGTTGAAATATCTCTTAATAAAAATACAATTTCAAAAAAAAAAAAAAAATAGATGCTGGTTCCACAGAGGTCTGTAAGAAAATGACCACTAAAATAAGAAAAATAAATGAAAAATCTATGTGACTGACCTTTCACTTCTAGAAGGTCTGGTAAAAGCACTTCCATTATCACAAACAAAGCCTGGACTGCTTGTCTTCATAAAAACATATTGTAGAGACTGCAGGAAATTACCTCATCACTAGTTTCCTGTAACAACCCTCAGGACTGCTGGGACACAGTTTAGTTGGAATTCATTGATGCATTACATCTAGGAATGATAACATGCAAAAATGCACTGACCCCTAGCACCCAGATAGTGTAGAGTTTTTTACAGTTGTATCAGTAAATGACGTACTTAGAGATGAGTGAATCGAAGCTGACGAAGTGGAATTCCATCTGAAATTCAGGAAAAATTTGATTCGCAACGAAGGCGAATTTCCTCGCGCTTCGTGGTAACGAATCGCAATTTTTCCTAAAATGGCGGGTACACTTGTGAGGGCATGGAGCAAGAAAGTCTGGGAAGGCGGGATGACCCATAATGCCATGGATGCAGCTAATCAGCAGCCAGCCAGCCCTGTAATGTCACAGCCCTATAAATAGCCTCAGCCCTCTTGGATTAAGACATTTTACAGCGTTCTGATTGAAGGGAGGGACGTCTGGAGGCACTAGGGAGGGTGATAGGAAAAACTTAATTGTGAAAAAAAATGAAAAAACGTCTTATAAGTGCAGGGAAAAGATAGGGAGGAATCATTTCACAGCATCTTAGTGCAGGGAGAGACATCAGAAGGCGCTAGGGACAGTGCTAGAAAAGGGATTTACAAGTGCAGGCAAAGATTATTTGGGGATCCAAATAGCCAATATACAGCTCTGTCAT
This sequence comes from Pyxicephalus adspersus, assembly GCF_032062135.1. Taxonomy (NCBI): domain Eukaryota; kingdom Metazoa; phylum Chordata; class Amphibia; order Anura; family Pyxicephalidae; genus Pyxicephalus; species Pyxicephalus adspersus. The sequence continues at coordinate 65,830,213 of NC_092859.1, forward strand.
TCCAGCAATTTGTTCTTGTTATTGGGGTGCAAGTGCTATGTTGAAAAGCTTTTAGTGACTTATATCTGTGGAAAAAGAAAAATATATACGCATTTAACTTCTGCAGTTATATGTGGTAAAAGCGTTTAGTGGCGTATTTCAGTACAAAAAGAAAAATATATAAGTATTTCACTTCTGCAGTTATATGTGGTGAAAGTGTTTAGTGGCCTATTTCAGTACAAAAAGATCAATATATACGCACTTCACTGTTGCAGTTATTTGTGGTGAAAGAGTTTATTGGCCTATTTCAGTACAAAAAGAAAAATATATACGCATTTCACTTCTGCAGTTATATGTGGTGAAAGAGTTTAGTGGCCTATTTCAGTACAAAAAGAAAAATATATACACACACTTCACTGTTGCAGTTATTTGTGGTGAAAGCGTTTAGTGGCCTATTTCAGTACAAAAAAAAATATATTCTCAGTTCACTTCTGCAGTTATATGTGGTGAAATTGCTTAGTGACCTATTTGAGTATAAAAAGAAAAACATATACGCAGTTCACTGTTGCAGTTATTTGTGGTAAAAGCGTTTAGTGGCCTATTTCTATACAAAAAGAAAAAAATATTTGTCGCTTTTAGGGGTGTTTTAATTTGCTTTTAATTTATTTAGTTTAGCTAAAAGTATGTCTGACAGAGAAGTGCCAGGCCATGCACAGAGGAGTGGCAGAGGCCTAAATGTTTCTGGCCCAGGCAGAGGTCGCAGCAGAGTAAGGGGGCATGTCAGCAGGAGTCAGAGCGAGAGTCCTGAGCTCCCGGTGTCATCTAGCGGTCGTGTCTTGACCAGCAACCCAGCGGTTCTTGATTGGGTAACTTGCTCACCCACTTCTTTCCAAGTAACATCAGACACCCCCATCCAACAGACTCTGGGTTCGTCAGACACAACCCCTTGGTTGGCATGGCCCAGGAGCAGGCCCTCTGCCCTCACCTTTCCTCAACCTGCCTCTGTCCTTTGCTGTTTCCTCAGCCACAGAAGTTTTGTAAGCAGTGGGCTCAGCTCCACTATACAGCGAGGACGAGCTAGTGGAGGACAGTCATTTGTGGGCAGAAGGTGAAGCGTGGCCAGGTGTTGGCACCACGGCCCTGCGTCAACATATGCAGCGTCACCATAAAGTGGCCTGGGAGAACCGTGGCTCCGATGTGGTGGTCCAGCCTGCCGCAGCAACCGCTGTTGGTGCTGCTGTCCCTCCCTTTGCAAGTGGTGGACTCGAACATCAGACACCCCCATCCAACAGTCGCTGGGTTCGTCAGACACAACCCTTAGTTGGCATGGCCCGGGAGCAGGCCCTCTGCCCTTACCTGTCCTCAACCTGCCTCTGTCCTTTTCTGTTTCCTCAGCCACAGAAGTTTTGTAAGCAGTGGGCTTAGCTCCACTATACAGCAAGGACGAGCTAGTGGAGGACAGTCAGCAGCTACTGCTCACCTAAGATCTGGAGGAGACATCCGCTGCTTCCTCCGCTAGGCGGGCAAGTAGTGATGAGGGGAGTGGCGTGGGAGGTGGTGTTGCGAGCAGTCAGGCTCCTGACCCAGAGACGTTTGAGGAGGACATCAGTGACGTGCAGACACTACTCAATGATGATGAAGCCGATCGCACTTGGGAGCCGGGTGTAGAAGGGGCTTCATCATCATCAGGAAAAGAGGGTGGCAGCTTACCTACTCGGTGGTGTGGCAGTTCTTTGTTAAGCCGCCGGAGGAGGTTAACATGGCCATATGTAGAATTTGTGGGCAGAAGGTGAAGCATGGCCAGGTGTTGGCACCACGGCCCTGCCTCAACATTTGCAGAGTCACCATAAAGTGGCCTGGGAGAACTGTGGTTCCGAGGTGGTGGTCCAGCCTGCCGCAGCAACCGCTGTTGGTGCTGCAGTCCTTCCCTTTCCAAGTGGTGGACTCTGCACCTTTCACAGAACTGATGGCTTGTGCTGAGCCGAGGTGGAGAGTCTCAAGCCGTCATTTCTTTGTGAAAAAGGCAGTACCAGCCCTGCACAAATATATAGAACAGAAGGTGGGCCAGTCCTTGACCCTGTTGGTGTCTGCCAAAGTGCACAGCAGCGCCATCGTGTGGAGCTGTAACTACGGTCAGGGACAATACATGTCCTTTATGGCCCACTGGATGAATGTGGTTCCTGCACAGCCACACCAGGAACTTGGCCAAGTGACACCGCTTCCGCCTCCACGTTCTCATGCTGGTGGTCCTGCGACAACGTCTGCCTCTGCCTCCTCATCCTACACTGTGTCCTCAGCCTCCACTGCAGGGACAATTCAGCACGGCGGTGTCACTCTGTTCTGCACCTGGTTCGCCTGGGTGAACGGAGTCACACAGGGAAGGACAACTCAAAATTGGAACCATGGTGACCGACAACGGGAAGAACATGGTGTCGGCGCTGCATCAAGGAAGGCTGAGCCATGCGACCTGCATGGCACACGTATTCAATTTGGTTGTCAAGCGGTTCCTGAAGTCTTCCACCCATCTGCAAAACATCATACAAATGGCCAGGAAACTTTGCATGCACTTCAACCACTCGTACACTGTAAAGCACACCCTCCTTGAGCTGCAGCGGCAGAACGGCATCCCCCAACATAGGCTGATATGCGATGTTTCCACCCTCCATATGTTGGACCAACTATACAAACAGAGAAAGGCCATCAACGATTTCTTGATGATCCAAGCCTATAGGAGTTCTCCTATGTGTAAGTTCAATATCAGCCAGTGGCAGCTCATGCGTGACACCTGCCATTTGCCCAGGCCCTTTGAGGAGGCCGCATTATTTGTCAGTCGCCAGGACTACAGGATGAACAACGTCATTCCACTGCTTCATGTCCTAGAACAGATGCTGGTTAATCTGGCTGGTCAGGGGACCGGAGATGTGGCGCCTAGATCTCACGGCCACATGAGCCCTGTGGGGGCTGAACTGGAGGAGGAGGACATTGGAGCACAGACAATGTATAGCCGAATGGGTGGTTTTTCCACTCAGATGACAGGAGAGGAGGAGCAGGAGCATCCAGAGGAGCAAGAGGGAGATGAGGAAGACGAGGCAGAAGACCCAAACACACCATGGCAGTATGCAGTGGAGATGGAGGCAGGGAGTCCCTCTGAGTCACTTGCACAAATAGACCGCTGCATGGTCACTTGCTTACGTAGCCGATTTGTCACCATTCGCCAGAAGGATGACTTCTGGCTTTCCACCTTGTTGGACCCTTGCTACCGGTCCAGAATGGGGGCCTTTTTTACACCCGCTGAGAGGGAGGAAAAACTGAACTACTACAGAGACATCCTATGTAGTCAGTTGGCCGCTGCCTATCTGCGCCATTGTCCATCCTCTCGCAGGTCTGACCAGGGGGCCCTCTGCACTCACGTTCCACTGCCATGGCTGCTGGGGAGGGGTGTGGTGGCAGGAGCAGTACCAGCTCCATCAGCAGCAGCCTGAGTCTAGAGTCGCTGATGAGCAGCTTTCTTCACCCCCATAGTGAAGAAATTACTCACCAGCAGCTAGACATTGAGCAGAACCTAAACCAGGAGGTGGTGGCATACTTGAAGTGCACCCTGCCAGCCCTCATTGAAGATTCGCTGGACTACTGGGCAGCCAAACTGGATTTGTGGCCACAACTGACCGAGTTTGCCCTGGAAAAGCTGTCCTGCCCGGCCAGTAGTGTGGCATCAGAGGGGTGTTTAGTGCGCCGGGGGCCAAAGTTACCTCAAGAAGAACTTGCCTGTCCATCCAAAATGTGGAGAGACTGACTTTTGTCAAGATGAATCAGGCGTGGATCTACCAGGATTTCCACCCACCAATGTCTGATGCATCTGATTAGATGATCCATGTCACCTCACCCAAACCTTGACACAAGCGACTGGTTTCTTCTGGCTACCTGCCTCAGCTACTACTCCGATGCTGCCACCCGCCTGATGCCACACATTAGATGCCAAATGCTCCTTCTTTCACCCACCTTCATCAGCGGGTGATGTTATCACTTTGTGGTCTCCTGATGCTGCTGCTGCCATCTCCACACTATGTCACCTTGCCACTCTGTGGTATCCTCCTGATGCTGCTGCTGCCATCTCCACACTATGTCACCTTGCCACTCTGTGGTCTCCTGATGCTGCTGCTGCCATCTCCAACTATGTCACCTTGCCACTTTACGGTCTCCTGATGCTGCTGCTGCCATCTCCACACTATGTCACCTTGCGACTCTGTGCTATCCTCCTGATGCTGCTGCTGCCACCACCTCTAGACTCTGTCATTGTGCCACTCTGTAGCCTCCTGATGCTGTCGCCAACTTCACACTCTGTCAGTGTGCCACTCTGTGGCTTCCTCATGCTGCTGCTGCCACTTCCACACTCGGTCATTGTTCCACTCTGTGGCCTCCTGATTCTGCTGCCACCTCCACACTATGTCATTGTGCCACTCTGTGGCCTCCTGATGCTGTCGCCACCTCCACACTCTGTCATTCTGCCACTCTGTGGCCTACTCATGCTTCCCCCACCTCCAGACTCTGTCATTTTGCCACTCTCTGGCCTACTCATGCTGCTGCCACCTCCACACTCTGTCATTGTGCCACTCTATAGCCTCCTGATGCTGTCGCCAACTCCAGACTCTGTCATTGTGCCACTCTGTAGCCTCCTGATGCTGTCGGCACCTCCAGACTCGGTCTTTGTGCCACTCTGTGGCCTCCTGATTTTGCTGCCACCTCCACACTCTGTCATCGTGCCACTCTGTGGCCTCTTCCTGATGCTGCTGCTGCTGCTGCCGCCACCTCCAGACTCTGTCATTGTACTGCTTTGTGGTAGCCAAAAGCAGGAGGGTACAAAACACAGAAGACATGCAAATTTTCCATTCATGTGTCATCTCTGTTTTGGATCCACTCTTGTTTTTTTTTTTTGGCGTTAGCAATACTGATGGATTATTGAGCAAATGCTGACAGAGTGAAGGCATATGCTCCACAGACAGGATCCATTTTTTGTTGGTTATTGTTCTGACGGATCAGAGGTAGGACAAAATATTCAGTGACGTCAACACAAACTTACTGCTGACACCCTCTCCACTCTATTGGGGGGGGGGGGCTCTTCTTGTATAAGTGGTTAATAGAACAGGTTCTTTAGACATCTATGTGGAATCAGCTGACCAGGGTGTAAAAGGAGTGCGCTTCTTCTTGACGCTAACATGGACCTGTAAGGCTGAGTTCATACTTGAGTCAGTTTGGCCCCGTGACTGCCCAAATAAGTGAAGCGTGCAGTGATTCTAATAGCGACGCCTGTCATCTGCATGTCATACTGACTTACAGTATTTTTTTACTACCACAGCAGACTCCCCTTGCGTGTTACTGCAAGGCACAGTGTTCTACACCATTATCAAGGCTCCCTGCAGGCTGGAAATAAACGTTTTTTAACCCAATTCGCCGCGAATAAATTCGGATCGAAGCAAATCTTTTCAAAAAATTCGGCAAACTGGCCGAATCGAATTTTTGAGAAATTCGCTCATCTCTAGATGTAATCTAAAGAGTTTCTTTGGGTCACTTCACACTGTGTTTGTTCTTATCACTCCCAAGTTTGTCCTACTAATATATGGTGGTTCAAATACCTAAATGAAAATCACTGAATCGTGTTTTTGTATTTTTCAGTTTTGTTTTCTAAATTTTCTCTAATTAAAAAAAGATGCATACCATATATGCCTAAATACCGTATAAAACTTTCTTTTACATGAAAATTACAGTCAAAAACAATCACAGTTGTACTTGTACTTACAGCTTAAAAAAAAATAAAATTTAAAAAACTCCCAGAATCCTGTAATGCAATGGTCTCCAGTGCCAAAGACTTTTTTTTCAAAACCAGTGAACTGCTGCCTGACAAATCAAAATTATGGAACCCAGACAAGAACCCAGAATGTTACCAATATAAATTTGATCTGATATTATAATAATTAGACTTACCACTAGCTGTTATCCTCCGACACATGGATTGGCTGAACAATGACATGAGCTCAGCTGGGCTTCTGTCATTGGGCCTGATTTTTTAAAGCTCTCCAAGGCTGGAGAAGATGCACTTTTATCAGTGAACCTGTATATTTACCAGCCTTGAGGAGCTTTAATAAATCAGGCACATTGTGTAGAGCCAATTTTGCAAGAATTGTCAGTTAGCTACTCTATTGAGTACTTGGATAATTGAATGTAAACAATTATACTTCCACACAAAGACAGTATATGACAATACTTACCTGCACAGGTAAATATTAGTTAAAAAAAAGACTCATAAAGATTAAATTATTTAAGGCTTAACCCTTTTTTCATAGAATAGGTAAAGAGTATGTAACTTCTACACTGCCCTTATGACTATTTTTCACTCTGTCATTTTAACTTATGTCATTTGTTATTCAACTAATTATCACTTTTTGAATCTTAGTGGTGATGGCCACATTTTGTGCCCTAGGTTTATACTTGAGTCAATGTAATTTTACTATTTTTTTAGTCAAAAGTCAAAATTCAGTAGGATTTATCAGTTTGGGTTTTCAAAAAGCACTTGCACAAGGGTGTGTGCAATGGAGTTATATGATACTTAATGTCAGTAACAAGATGATTTATAGGGAATAAATCTAGGCTTGAGATTTGATTAATGCGATGGGAGTCACATTTATTTGTTAAAGATGTGGTATGTAAGTTAGTGAAATGGTCCATAAGAGTTATTTGGATTTCTGTCATTACTTGAAGATAAATTTTTTATAAATCATACACCGTTTAAAAGCAGTTGTGCTGCCAATAATGGGTCCAACTTTTTTAAAGTCACTGCAACAGAGAGGCAGACAATAATAAAAAAACGACAAGGGGTTCCAGCTTACCTGTATTATCTATGAGTAGTGTTGGTCGAATAGCTCACTATTTGATTTGACCGCTATTTGGTCGAATAATGCATAATTATTCGGGTGATCGAACATTGAATTCGAACTTTATTAAAGTCAATGGGGAAAAAATTGGGGTTGTTATTCGGGTCGGTGGAGAGCTTCTACAGCCTATAAATACATTTAAAAAGACATGTCAAGACTCCCCCAGCTCTGCACAACACTGTACGAGTAAAAAAAAAAATAGGGAAGTCGTTTTTCTGTTGCTGGCAAGGCCATTTTATGGGGCGGCCAAGGGAACATGCCGGATTTTACACGAGTCTCCGAGTAGAGGCAGAGAGGGACATGAGGGGGTTCTTCTGGTCCAAAAATTATCCACCAGGTTTCACCGCTCTGTTACAAGCCATACACAGCGTTCAGAGTACAGGCAGAGGTCTCTAAAGAGGGTCTTTCAGTCCAAAAATTAGACTACACAGCTCTGTTAAACGTTACAAGTGAAAGGTGGCAGCAGCAGTAGGAGGAGGCAGTGGGCACTGAGATGGAGCGGGGAACCCATTTGTAATTGGCATCCAGTGCTGGGAACTGGGCAGGCGGCATCAGTTACAGCATGAAGAGGAGGTGGTGGGCCCTGAGAAGGAGCAAGGACGGCATTAGAGGTTGAGGCCATCACCCATATGGACAGTGTTGAAGCTGTAGCTATTGGAGACATGAATGGATAAACGAGATTCCAATCTAGGTAGGGACAGATTGGAACCTTGTTCATTCATTCATGTCTCCAATAGATACAGCTGTTCCTGCTGCATGCCCCAAGCTTAATCAATATGAGCCATCAGGATGCAGGTATACTTCCAATGAGCCAGCTGATTCGAGTGGGTGGCATCTTTAACCCTGGAGCGCAGCTTGAAGCGTAAGTGGAAGTGCAAGTCAATCACATCCAATTGGTGCAAATCTGCCAGTGTGGTGCTGTGGAAATTCTCTTCTATGATGTCCCAGGACACATTAGGATTTGGGTACTCTAGCACTTCACCAGCTTTGAATCCAACAGACATGGACGTGTTGCATATCAACAGACATTTGGGTGTCAGCACCTTGGTGAACAGAATAAACAGGTGGTCCATGTTGGTTTTGTACATTTGCAGTGATTGCTCATGATACCTGCTATCATCCTATATACACAAGTTGATGATGACAACGTCGGGCTGAGGTCCATGTTGGAAGTTGGCCAGCATGTTCTCTATGTACTCCGAAGAAACACGGGTCAGGAACTAGAACCGTACAAGTTGGTGGTCAGTTTTGTAATGACGCACTTGGCGGTAAATTATGGCATTGTGCATTTCAGCCAGAAATCCCCCAAACGTGTCTTTTGCAAATTACATGTCACCTTTCCCTTTCAGCTGCTTCTCAGTCCCATTGTCATCATTCTGCAGTATTTTCACAAGATCCTCGTTGACGGATCTTTGAGTGGAGTCTCCCAGGACAGCCACATACTTTTTGTGGAGAAGTCTGCTGAGCTCAATAACTCTCGGTTCCCATTAAATATACCGGTGTTTCTGATCTCATCCCCCTAACATAAACAGAGGGACTGTTGTCCCACGTCCCACTTCCGGGGTAACATACACAGAAATTCAGTCCGATAAAGCGTGGTACTGATGGATGAAGCAGAAGATGTGGCCTTTTACATGCAGTCACAAATTCAGAAATTCAGATTACACACTTCGGGGTGTCATTAAAGATGCACTACACCAAGCTCTAGATGCCAGTTACTAATTCCTTCCACACTCGTCTCAGGGCCTGCTATCAAGTTAAAGCACATGAATGGAAACGGGGCTTGGTGGAATCAGTGGGGAAAGAAAATCCTATTGAGCTTGAGTCTAGCCTGGCATCTAGAGCTGGGTACTGGACAGTGGGGAGGCAGCAGCAGTAATAGCAGGAAGAGTAGGCGGTGGGCCCTGAGTAGTGTGGATGGCATTGTTAACTGGTATCTAGAGCTGGGTACTGGGAGGAGGAAGCGGTGGGCCCTGAGACGGAGCAAGGAGGGCATTACAACAGAAGGCCATCACCTTTACGGACAATGTAGAAGCAGTAGCTATTGTAGACATGAATGGATGAGCGAGATTCCAACCTGTCCCTACCTACTATGTAGCCAAGCCACATGAAAGGGATTGGGCTTGGAGGAATCAGCGGAGAAAGAAGACCCTGTTGAGCTGGAGTCTAGTCTGGCATCTAGAGCTGGGTACTGGGAAGAGGAGGCGTTGGGCCCTGAGACGGAGCAAGGAGAGCATTAGAATTTAAGGCCATCACTTAGGTGGACTGTGTAGAAGCAGTAGCTATTGGAGACATGAATGGATGAGCGAGATTCCAATCTGTCCTTACATACTATATAGCGAAACCACATGAAAGGGATTGGGCTTGGAGGAATCAGTGGGGAAAGAAGACCCTGTTGAGCTGGAGTCTGATCTGGCACCTAGAGCTGGGTACTGGGAGGAGGAGGCGGTGGGCCCTGAGACGGAGCAGGGAAGGCATTAGAATTTAAGGCCATCACTTATGTGGACTGTGTAGAAGCAGTAGCTATCGGAGACATGAATGGATGAGCAAGATTCCAATCTGTTCCCACCTACTATAGAGCAAAACCACATGAAAGGGATTGGGCTTGGAAGAATCAGCGGGGAAAGAAGACCCTGTTGAGCTGGAGTCTAGTCTGGCATCTAGAGCTAGGTACTGGGAGGAGGAGGCGGTGGGCCCTGAGACGGAGCAAGGAGAGCATTACAACAGAAGGCCATCACCTTTACGGACAATGTAGAAGCAGTAGCTATTGGAGACATGAATGGATGAGCGAGATTCCAATCTGTCCCTACCTACTATGTAGAAAAGCCACATGAAAAGGATTGGGCTTGGAGGAATCAGCAGGGAAAGAAGACCCCGTTGAGCTGGAGTCTAGTCTGGCATCTAGAGCTCGGTACTGTGAAGAGGAGGCGGTGGGCCCTGAGACGGAGCAAGGAGAGCATTAGAATTTAAGGCCATCACTTAGGTGGGCTGTGTAGAAGCAGGAGCTATCGGAGACATGAATGGATGAGCGAGATTCCAATCTGTCCTTACATACTATATAGCGAAACCACATGGAAGGAATTGGGCTTGGAAGAATCACCGGGGAAAGAAGACCCTGTTGAGCTCGAGTCTAGTCTGGCATCTAGAGCTGGGTACTGGGAGGAGGAGGCGGTGGGCCCTGAGACGCAGCAAGGAGGGCATTACAACAGAAGGCCATCACCTTTACGGACAATGTAGAAGCAGTAGCTATTGGAGACATGAATGGATGAGCGAGATTCCAATCTGTCTCTACCTACAATGTAGAAAAGCCACATGAAAAGGATTGGGCTTGGAGGAATCAGCGGGGAAAGAAGACCCTGTTGAGCTAACTTTCTAAAATGCAGCATGGACAGCCTTGTTAACTGGCATCTACAGCTGGGTACTGGGCAGGCAGCAGCAGTAACAGAAGGAGGAAGAGGTGGTGGGCTCTTGAACAAAGTGTGGACGGCATTAGTATCTGGTATCTAGAGTTTGGTACTGGGCAGGTGGCAGCACCATTTACAGCAGGAGGAAGAGGCGGTGGGCTCTGACACGGAGCGGGGACTGCATTGGGAACTGGCATCTAGAGCTGGTCAGTGAGCAGGCGGCAGCATCAGTAACAGCAGAAGAAGGGGGGATGGGCCCTGAGACGGAGTGTGGATGGCATTAGTCACTGGCATCTAAAGTTGGGTACTGGGCAGCAGCAGTAACAGCATGAGGAGGAGGCATTTAGCACTGAGATGGAGTATGGACGACATTAGTAATTGGCATCTAGAGTTGGGTACCAGGCCGGCAGCATCATTTACAGCAAGAGGAGGAGGCTGTGGGCTCTGAGACGGAGTATGGACGGCATTATTGTTTGGCATCTAAACTCAGGTACTGGGCAGGCGGCAGCATCATTTACAGCAGGAGGAGGAGGTTGTGGGCTGAGACGGAGTATGGACAGCATTAGTTTCTGGCATCTAAAGTCAGGTACTGGGCTGGCGGCAGCATCATTTACAGCAGGAGGAGGAGGAGTTGGTGGGCTGTGGGACAAAGTGTGGACTGCATTCGTATCTGGCTTCTACAGACGGGTACTGGGGGCAGGTGGCAGCATCATTTACAGATCTAAAATTGGGTACTGGGCAGCAGCAGTAACAGCATAAGGAGGAGGCATTTAGCACTGAGACGGAGTGTGGACGACATTAGTAATTGGCATCTAGAGTTGGGTACTAGGCCGGCAGCATCATTTACAGCAAGAGGAGGAGGCAGTGGGCTCTAAGATGGAGTATGGACGGCATTATTGACTGGCGTCTAAAGTCAGGTACTGGGCAGGCGGCAGCATCATTTACAGCAGGAGGAGGAGGCGGTGGGCTCTGAGACGGAGTGTGGACGACATTAGTTTCTGGCATCTAAAGTTAGGTACTGGGCAGGCGGCAGCATCATTTACAGCAGGAGGAAAAGGCGGTGGGCTCTGAGACGTTACGGAGCGTGGACTGCATTGGAGGTTGAGGCCATAACCTCTATGGACAGTGTAGAAGCTGTAGCTAATTGTGACATTAATGGATTATTGAAAATCACACTTTCCATACCTACTATCTAGTGAAACCACAGAAAAGGTAACGAACTTGGTGGAATAGTGGGGAAATAAATACTTTTTTTATCATTTGTGGATATCTAGCAAGTGCTATCACAGTTAAATGTTTATGTTTCACATTAATACATACATTTTTATGGGTTTTAGGATACATATCCAAGTGCTATCAGAATAAAATATCTGTATTTTGTGGTGAAAAATATATGATTTTGTATGGCCTTTTGGATAGATACCAACTACCAGGTGCTATCAGAATTAAATATCTGTATTGTTTGTATAATAATACATCAATTTTTATGGCTTTAGGGATATATAGCAACGTTTGATCAGAACTAAAGATCTGTATTTTCTGTAGAGAAAAATAGAATTTTTTATGGTCTTTTGGATGGATACAAAGTGCTATCAGAATTAAATATCTATATTTTTAGAAGAGAAATAAATAATTTTTTATGGCTTTGGAGATATATAGCAAAGTGGGATCAGAATGAAATATCTCTATATTTGGAGAGAAATACTGAATTTTTTATTTGTTTTAGGATAGATACCAAGTGCTATCATAATAAAATATCTATATTTTTTTTTCAGAAAAACAGATATTTATTTCTGATACCACTTGCTATATATCAAAATAAACAAAACATTTTCTGTATTTCTGTAAAAAAAAATACAAATATTTCATTATGATCCTACTTGCTATCTTTCAAAAAATACTGAAAAATTTCTGTATTTCTGTAAAAAAAAAATACAGATAATTAATTCCGATACCACTTGCTATCTATAAAAATAACCAGAAAAATTCTGTATTTCTGTAAAAAAATCTGCAGATATTTCATTCTGATACCACTTGCTATCAATCAAAATAAAAAGAAAAATGATTTCATTCTGATCCTACTTGCTATCTATCAAAATAAACAGAAACATTTCTGTATTTCTGTAAAAAAAAAATGTCGTGCAGCAGTTGAAGACTAATCAGTACAATCTGCAGAGGGGGTGTTAAAGTCATTGCCGATCCAAGCCTTTTATCATTTTAATTAAAGTGATTCGGTCGACATTTTCTGCGGAGTGCCGAATCCGTTTGTCACTCACTAGATGCAATGAACGCTCTTTCAGATAACACACTTGCTGCTGGGCAGGCAAGGATCTGAATGGCATGTTCTGCCAGCTCCGGCCACTGCTCAATTTTGGATACCCAGTAGCCCAGTGGGTCCTGGCTTTGCAGGTTGCAGATGTCCCATGCAGAGCTCAGGTATTCCTGCACCATGACTGAGTACCGCTGCTGAGTGTCATTGGCAATTGGTGCACGACTGGCAGCTTGCTTCCGCTAAAAAAATGCCTGCATAGTTAGGCTTAGATGACCTCTACTGCTGCTGCCACCCATGCCGCTTAAAGCAGCTGTTTGGCTCCCATGGCTGGTGGAACTGCCATAGGGATCCCTGCAGCTGCTGCTGAGGCTGCTGCTGCTCCTGGCAGCTGGAAAGGCTGAGCACAAGTCCCATACAAGCACTTCCTGGTAGTGCTGCATTTTAGGTCCCCTGTATTGGGGCAAGATCAGTTGTTGTAACTCAGGCTTGTAACGTTGATCCAGTAATGTAGCAATCCAATATTCGTCAGTCTTTGTTTTTATGTGTTCTATGCGTGGATCTTTGTCTAGGCACTCCTGCATGAAGGCTGTCATGTGGCTCAAACTACCCACAGCTGATGTAATTCTGGACCCACACTCCTGTAGGTCGAACAGCAGCACAGGGTCGTCCTCCTCCTTCTCCGCTTGGTCTTGCCATCCACGGAAAATGCTGCTTTGTGTTTGGGTGGATGGATGCTATGTACCCTCAATATCCTCCTCTACCCTTTCCTCCGCTTCTCCCATACCTACAATGTCCTCCTCATCCTCTTCCACCTCCTCCTCTTCCTGGATTGGTGGTGCAATATGCATAGTAGGCATGCATGTCTGAGATGATGTTTGCAGCGTCTGCTCTGTTTCGTGTCCGAGATCCACCATCATCTGTTCCAGCAGGCATATGATGGGGATGGTGTCACTGACACAGGCCTGATCTCTGCTGATCATCCTGACTGGCAGGTTCAGATTTTGCTGTAACTCCACCAATCTGGCACTGGCTGTGTACGACCAGCGGAAATGCGCTGACAACTTTCTGGCCTTTAGCAACAGCGGCTGGAGGCCTTGGTAATCCATAAGGAAGCGCTGTACTATAAGGTTCATGACGTGAGCCCGGCAAGGTACGTGTGTGAGTTTCCCACAACACAGGGCTGCCAGCAGATTGGCCCCATTGACACACACGACCTTGCCTGGCTGAAGTCTGTTGGGAGTTAGCCATTTGTCCTCCTGCTCCCCCAAGGCACTTAGAATGGCTGCGCCCTTGTGGTTGGGGGAACCCAGCCTTCGCAATCCTTAGGACTGCGTGGCAACGTCGGAATTGTGCACTGAAATAGCAAACTGCAGGTTGTTGCTGGTGGTGAACTGATGCTGCCGAATGGGAGGTGCTGGTGCTGGGTCTCCATGGCAAAGTTTCCCTGGAGGAAGAGGTTGAGGCACAGGATTCAAAGGAGGAGGTGGAAGTGGAGGTTGAGGAGGAAATTGCATGTCGATGTGCTCTGGGCCGAGGTAGGTATGTAGGCCTTGCTGCAGCTGCATCTTCCCTTGCTGCCACCAAAGTTACCCAGTGAGCTGTAAAGGAAAAATATCTTCCCACTCCATGCTTGCTCGACCAACTGTCGGTTGTCAGGTGCACCTTGCCAGAAACTGAGTGCTGCAGGGCCATGGACACATTGCTCTGCACGTGTTCATGCAAAGCAGGAACACATTTTTCTGCAAAGTACTGTCACTTAGGCATAACATACTGTAGGTTTGCGCAGAGGAATGCGTAATGGAACGCATTGGAGTCCACCAGCCGGTAAGGGAGAAGCTCTAATGCAATCAGCTGTGCAATTGCAGCATTTATCAGCCTTGTTTTGGGCTCATTTGGGCCATATTTCCTCTTGCGCTCTAGCAGCTTGGGGAAGGAAGGTTGGATGCTGCTAATGCTTACCACAGAAACATTGGACGATGGGGTAGAAGTTGTGGGGGATGGCAATGATGTCTGGTCCTGACTGCTATCAATGCCACAAACAGCAGCCGATCTGTGTTGGAGCTCCTGCTCACCGCTGATGGAGCCTGAAAAAGGTAATGATCGGCTACATGCCACACTCAAATTCCTGGCAGCAGTACGGGTAACTTTAGTGGCAGAAGGAGGAAAGGCAACGGAGGAGGATCGAGCAGTTGGAGCTTCCTTCTTGGGCGGAGGTGGTCGCACAGAGCTCTGTGCTTTAACAGGTGTTCCCGCCAGGTTACTGGGTGCTGGGTTTTTTAAATGAGTGCTCATGCAACTTGTTCCAAGTTTGTTTGGGTTTTTGCCTCATTTCAAGTGTTGAGCACACAGTTTACAGATGACCATAGTGTTGTCATCAAAAAAATGCCCACACTGGCGAACATTTAACTGGGCCGAAAGGTGCTCTGGAGCTGGTGCTCGTGGTGGCGGTCCGCGGTTGTTGAGGCATAGCTGTGGTGACAGCTTCAGACGATTTACGTCTATGACTTGGCTCACTGGTAATTGAAAAATGCAGAGTGTGGGCAGCTTTTACCCTCTTCCTCCCTCTCTCCCTTTGAGGGCGCTCTGCAACCTCCTCCTCCTCTTCTTCCTCCTCCTCCTCTTCTTGCTGCCTATGATGATCTCCTTGTTCACCCAATGTCGGATCAAGGACATCATCATCAGATGAAACAGTTTCCCTATATGTGCCGAAAGGAAGCAGTGGCCTTTTGGAGCCAGTTTGAATTTGCTCGTCTGGCTCAGACTGTTCTGGTGAAAAGTAACTGGGGGCAAAGTCTGTGAGCTAGCTCTCTTCTTCAGATGACTCAAACAACTGAGCATCTTCTTTGAATGCTTGTAGCTCCGCCACTCCAACACCTCGGTGGGACTCCTCTACATACTGCCGTACACGTGACTTTCCAGCCGCTGATGAAGAACTAGGAGGAACAGGTGTATCATGGACTGTTTGGGACACCTGTAAGGCCTGTGTCCGGGACTGGGATGAAGAGGGGGTACAATCACTAGACCCAGGCTGGGTCATGTACTCCACTACGTCTTGTGCCTGGTGTTGCAATAATGGATGCCCACAACCAACGGCAGCGCTTCTTGTTCTTGGGTCTGCAGCTAAAAACAAACTCATACTGTTTTGATTGCCACCCCTTCCAAAGCTGCCCTTTCCTCTTTGGCCACACATTGTACAAATGTTTTTATTTATGTGGCTTGACACCCTGCAAAATACTTTCTAGCTAATATGATATATTTATATATATATATATCTATACATGTATGTATATATATATATATATATATATATGTCAATTTGATTGGGGGGGCTGACACAAAAATGCAAGTGCGCTGTGTTGTATGCAGTACTTTGCTTCAGTGGTGACGCTTGTAATATGCAGCACAGTATACAAACTATATACTGCAGTATACACTGCGTCTGTGTGTCTGTCCCTCAGTACAAGTGTGATACTGTGCACGTAGTCAGCAAGGGGACCCTGCCTCTGGCTGGGTGTATCTAACACACTGACTGACTATTTATCTATCTATCTAGCTTTCTATCTATCTGTCTATCAATGTATCTGTCTATGTATCTATCTATCTAGCTATCTATCTAGCAAACAGTGAAACACTCTACCTATCTGAGTACAGTAGATTTCACGACTGCACAAATACAGTACAATCCAACAATCTATCTGACTAATAGTGTGAGTGTGACACAGTCAAGAAAGTAAAGCACTTTTTTCACTTTGACAAAGAAAGCAAGCCAAGCAGCACAGAAAGGTTGTGATGCTATCAGCAAATCTCTGTCAGGAATGGTAAATGCAGGCACTCCCTGGCCTTATATAGGCCAATGGCTGCCTGTGTGGCATGCAGTGACAGACAGCCAATCGGCTGCCTGCCACAACAAACATGGAGGGGGGCATCCCTGCTCCAATTGGAGAGCCCTTTGCATCATGGGGGAGGTCCCTAGGCATTGTTGGAGGGTCGAATTCAGGTATTCGAATTCAACAAAATTCGAGTCGGTCCACCTGAATTCGAATGGTCATATTCGAACAACACTCTCTATGAGCACCTTAAAGTATTTGACATCTGAGTCAATTGACAGTTGTAAATTTTTTAAATGATTTACCAATACCTGCACCAGTTGATTAACCTCCCAGGCTGTGTTCCTGAGTGTTGCCCAGCGTGGATTGGTGGCTCGGGGGCAAAAAGCAGTAACCCCAAGCGACACTTGAGGTGGTATTTCTAGGGAGGTTAAAACTCCTACCTTGTGTTCCCAGTTCCAGCAGCGTTCTCCAGCAGTACCCGCGGCGCCCTCCAATGATCTCCTGCCGATGCCGGACAGGCATCTGTGCAAGCTGGCGATGCCTGGCTGGCATCTGCGTCCCCAGCGTGTAAACATTGGGGACGCCAGACTAGGGGAAGCAGATGCCGGCCAAGCATCTGCTCGCGAGTGCTTGCCTGGAGGGTGGGACCGTGCAGGCAGGTAGACGGGACCCGGAGGGAAATTTAAAATTAAGAGGATTTTTTAATACTGCTTTTACATTTAAAAAAACTCTTTCTTTAAATAACTTCTTTAATCATACCGCTGGGGGGGGGGGGAGGTTAACACTTGGTACACAATGGAATAAATTACCCAATATTGTAAAAAGATTTTTGTAAAAGATATATAACAGCAGTCTATGGTTATATTAAAGATTTCATGAAATCTTACAAAATTAGGAAGGAAATGCTTTTAATTAGTTGGCTTTACATTCATGAATATTGACCTGTACCTTTTGGGCAATTTTCGTCATTTTGAGTATATAAATTTCTGTATAATTATTCCTGTCATATTTTGGGTTCAGCTGTTTAAGGACACACATATGTAGGCATGCCTCTAGAATATTTTATTTTTTTTCACTTTCAATATAACATCCTGTAGACATAGTATAAATCTACTGCCATGAATAAAACTAATTTAATTTTTCAAATTGTGACTGAGATATCAACTAGATCACTAAATCCCAGGCAAATTACAAATTCTCTAAGAACACTGTACCAATTATTTTCTTTGATTCCCACGGCAGCTTGCATTTCAAACTGTTACAGCTCAAAAATAGATAGGACATGTCCTTGATCTTATTTGAAAATGAAAGCTTTGAACTTCAAAACCCATATGATTCTAACAGATAACTGTCCACTATCTTCCAAGATCACAAGCTCATTTTGTAAATAAGGTCAAGAAATATTTATGTCCATAGAAAAACAATCTCAAAATTTTATATGCCATCTTCTAATTACTTTGTAAATTACTTGATGTTTTAAATTGTCATCAGAACATTAACAATATGTTACTGACTTGATTATTAGTTTTGGTTATCAACATTTAGGTATAATTTCTGAGGTGAACTTTGGACTTTCACTGTATTTGAAATCTGTGGTTTATCTTGGAACACTTGTAAACAATAAAACTAGGATGGATGACAGATCTATGATGTATGCTTTGGGACTTTTTTTGATATGTGCTTTATCTGGGGAGCCAATGTGACCAGGGCCAAACCTGCACCAAGCTTTATTTGGCAGAATTGTAGAGTGATTTCTGATATTCTTGTAGTTAAATGCCTTATGACCACAGGTCAAAGAAAGAAACATTGCTTTAGCGATTATTCAGCTGTAGTAAGTAATAGACATCTGTGCAGAACATAGTTACATAGTAGGTCATGTTGAAAAAAGACATCAAGTTCAACCACTAGGAAAATAAACATATCCCAAATAAAATATAATATAAAACCCTATAGACATAGTTGGTCCAGAGAAAGGCAAAAAAAAAACCCTGGTACAAGTTGCTTCAACGGGAAAAAAAATTCCTTCCTGATTCCATGAGGCAATCGGATGTTCCCTGGATCATTGGTCACTGTTATTTTTACTTTAAAGCCTTAACACCCAGTTATATTCTGTGCTTCTAGAAAATCACCCAGCTTTTTCCTAAAGCAATCTATAGTAGTTGCTGAAACTACTTCCTGAGGGAGCCTTTTCCACATTTTCCCAGACCTACACAGTGAGTCTTTTCCTCCAGTACCCTCCTATTCTTTGTAATGATCTCAAAGTGAATAATTTGGAAGAGAGTTCTCTATATGGACCATTCATATGTTTATACAGGGTGATCAGATCCCCCCTTAAACTTTTCTTTTTAACCCCCTAGCGTTCTAATTCTGTCAGTTTTTTGATGCAAAAAGTGATCCTAATTTTCTTGCATAGAACTTTTTGTTTATATTGTGGGCCTGTAATTCTTAGGATTAGCTCCCGGGTATGATAATTATAGGAAGATGTCACATCCTCCCGGGTGATGCGAGTGGGGATGTCCCGTCCGCCTCACCCCGACGCTGCTGCTGCTCTGCATCTCCAGGGAGATGCCAAGCACAATGCAGACCTTCTGCATAGTGCATTGCATCTTCCAGGAGATGTGAGCAGCAATAGCAAATTCCGGGGGTGTTGCCAGCTGGCATGACCCACAGAATTTACTATTGCTGCTCGCATCTGCAGTGAAATGTAAAAAGGACTTCTGCATTGTGCTTCACATCCCACTACTGATGCGAGCTGCGGCGTGGCCGGGACCCAGGCGGTATTTAAAAGCAGATTACTCGGTAATCTGCTTTTAAATTTCCCGCCCGGCCACGCCCCCCGAAGGACCGGCACCCCGGCATCACAGCAGGACCATCAGGTAAGGGGGGCTTTTAAAGTTAGTTTGCATGTAAAAGCCACCCGAGTCACACTCTGGATAACCACTAGGGGGGTTAAGGGAGAATAGATTTAGTTCAGCTAATCTCTCCTCATAGCTGAGCTCCGCCATTCCTTTTATTAGTTTAGTTGCCCTTCTCTGCACTCTCTCCAATTCCACAATTTCCTTTTTGTGATCTGTTGCCCAAAACTGGACTGCATATTCCAGATTAGCTCTGACCAATGCTTTGTACAGGGGCAGGATTATGTCTCCATCTCTGCAGTTTATTCCTCTTTTGATACAAGAAAGTACATTGCTAGCTTTAGATTTTGCAGCTTGGCATTGCATGCTGTCTATGATCTACCAGAACCCCCAGATCCTTTTCTATTTATGACCCCCCCAACTGTATTCCCTCTAGACAGTATGAAGCATGCATGTTGTTAGCCCCCAAGTGCATAACTTTAAATTTACCTATATTAAATGTCATTTGCCACTTGGCTGTCCAATCAAACAGTACATCCAGGTCTGCTTGTAGATTATAAACATCCTGTATGGACTTAATTCCATTAGATAGTTTGGTGTCATCTGCAAACACAGAAATGGTACTTTTTATCCCAAACTCCATATCATTAACCTTCCTAGTGGTAACCCCGAGTGTGACTCGTGGTAGAAAAAAGTTGCTGAAAGCGGTAACCCCAAGTCACACTCGGGGTAGGTAAACCTATGGAAGGTAATAGTAAACACAGCCTTACCTGATCCGCCGGTGTCCTGCGCCGTCCATTGCCACGATCTCTGTGTTCTTTCTTCTTTCTCCGGCCAGCTTCTGCACCGATGAGTCACCGGAGGAGTTCCCAGTGACGTCAGTGCATGTGTACGTTGCTGGCAAGGCGGGACAGGAAATTCAAAATCCGTTTGTATTGCATTCAATACAAGATAACTGTATTGAATGCAATACATTGGATTTATATGTGTAAAATCAGTACATTGTTTTCAAGAACATTTATTTTACAGTATAATATAATAGTATGAGTATATGTTTTTTTTTAAAATACATTGTTTTTTTAATTTATTCAATTTATTATTTTTACGTGATTTTGTGTTTCAAACTTTATTATACTCACATTATTATAATATACTGTAAAATAAATTTTCATGAAAAACAATGTACCGCTTTTAGACATATAAAACTGGAAAGAAATGAACCGCTAGGGAGGTTAAAAAAGATGTTAAAGAGTAAAGGTCCCAACACTGAACCCTGGGGTACACCACTAATAACCTTAGACCATTCAGAGTATGAATCATTAATCACTACTCTCTGGATGCGGTCCTTAAGCCAGTTCTCTATCCATTTGCAGATTGACTTTTATAATCCAATTGACCCTAACTTGCATATTGACCATCAGTGGGGTACTGTGTAAAATGCTTTAGCAAAGTCCAAGTAGAGTATATCAACTGCTATTCCATAGTCTACCTGTTTACTTACTTCTTCATAAAAAGAGAGTAAATTTGTTTGACAAACTCCTCTATGTGGTTCTTTATTAAACTCTCTAGGACCTTTCCACCTATAGACATTAAACTAACCAGTCTGTAATTACCTGGTAATTACTTTGCTCCCTCTCTGAAGATGGGAACCACATTGGCCTTACACCAATCCATCGGTACCATGCCAGTGTTTAAAGAGTCTCTAAAAATTAGAAATAATGGCTTTGAAATAACAGAGCTTAGCTCTTTGAGGACACATGGATGTAATCCATCAGGTCCTGGTGCTTTGTCAACCTTAATTTTGCCCAACTGTTTCTCAATCATATCAATTTTGAGCCATTGTGAACAGTTTAGGGCAGTGACATTGCTATTATGAATTCGGACTTAAGCTCTGAAATTTTCCTTTTTATTCATAGCGCTAAGAAAAGTGTTTAGTAAATCCGCGTTTTCTTTATCCCCAGTTACAAACCCAAAGACATCCTTTAAAGGGCCTACATGCTCAGATCTTATCTTTTTGCTATTAATTTATTTTAAAAATGTTTTGGGGTTTGCCTTATATTCCTTTGCAATCTGCCTTTCGTTTTGAAGTTTTGAACAATTTATCTCACAATTGTAAAATCTTTTGTTATATTCTTTATAGTTTTAATATGATAAAGGTGATCCTTCATTTTGCCATAAATTTTTAGTGATGGGTAAATCTGCCCAGTTTGATCATTTGCAATTTAGCAAAATTCTCGAGACAAATCCCACTTAAGGTTGTTAAATTGTTGTTGTTGTTAAATTCCAATTCTCATTTTTATGGACAAAAAATTGTAAAAAAAAGGCATGGCATGCTGAGACCTGGCATGGGAGACAGACACTAATGCAAAAAATAGATACATTAAATTAAAAGATCAATTTAATAACATACAACAGGAAAAGTCACGTGGCATTAAAGTGGAACTAAACCCTGTGATACTCACTTGTCCCTGTTCCATCATGGGGCACCACCATCTTTTCCCTTCTTTTTATTGTTGAAATCCTTAGTCATCTTAATTGGCTGTGCTATGATGACATAATATGATGACAATATTAAAAATAGATAAATCTCTTAAATTACATGTTTACAAGATGCCTTAAAGCTATGTGTGATGTTATGAAACAGTGAGATTTTTACAGGAAACTGAAGAGTGTACACCATCAGTTTTGCCTTTAAAATGAAATTGGCTTACATACAGTAGCACCACCCAAATCTGATCATTTTAGTTTGAGAAAGGCAATTAAAGAACTTGATGTTTTTTTATTGCTGTTCGTGTCTTTTGCTGGGTAGATTAACCCCCCTGTTGTGTCTTGGTGACCATGGTGTTGCTAAGATTGAAAATGTGGGAAAATTCAACATTTTGATTTGTCACTAGAGCAATAGGTGAGGAAAAATCCATCAATGGGGACTCTTGT
Source organism: Pyxicephalus adspersus (assembly GCF_032062135.1). Taxonomy (NCBI): domain Eukaryota; kingdom Metazoa; phylum Chordata; class Amphibia; order Anura; family Pyxicephalidae; genus Pyxicephalus; species Pyxicephalus adspersus. Next base: position 65,852,413 of record NC_092859.1, read on the forward strand.
TTTGTACATCCTTTTTAGGACAGGAAGCAGAGGTAAATTTTTATTATATTACTAAAAGGGAATACATCTACAGTAAGAATTAACTACCTATAATCCCTTTTCAGAGGTGTTTCAAATGTGTTATATGAAGGGACATTATCAACTTGAGGTTTATCATAAGTACAGAATCAGTATAGGAGATGTACCTTGTACATGAAATGCAATAAATATACTGAATATATGTAAAGATTATATTTTATAGCATTGCTATAAAAAGAGTTTTTCTTTTCTGTAAATATGCTTGTTAAAGAAACATGCAACAACTACATGAGCACTGGGGAATAAAATACCAATATGTAGGTATGTACTGAGTGTACTGTGCACCAAGGGGCAAAAGGGGTGTTCAAAACAACACATGAGGTTCTATTATAATGAGGGTCTGCTATAATCTAAACATTTCTCACTTTGGATTTATTTCAAACAATAGGGGAATCTGAAATGAAAAAATATATAGACACACCTTATGGAATTTTTGGGATCTAAGAGAAATATCAGTATCTCCTTCAATATCTAATCCTCCTATCAATATCAAGTTCTAATGCTAAGCCCCTGTAAGATCCTAGTCCAGGACCAATGCTTACTAGGCACCGATCCCCCTATCTAACTTTGCATACTTTAACAAGTTCCTGCTCAGTTCAGGAGGCTTGTTGTGCCATCCCAACACTCAGTTGTCCCTGGACTTGTGTGCACAAAGCATAGCGCCTGGGAAACAAAGATTGTTGATGAATTGGGGGCCATCAAGAACAGGGCAGCAACACAAAAAGAGTACATAAAGTCCAGGGTCAGTTATTCACGGGATAAATTGATATATTGCAGTACAGGAGAGTCCAGCAGGCAACCAGTACAGAGAAACAAAGTAATGGTTAAGGCAAGACAGAGCCAGGGTCACAGGAAAAGGTCAGTTCAGGGAAATACCAATCACCAGGTAAGAAAAGAGACAAGAAACATGTTTTCCAGCAGAACACAGTCAAAGTACTGGAAGGTAAGGCAAGCTTAACATTACAACGAGCAACTAGTAACTGGGACCTGGAAAGCTTTATAAGACTCACAGCCTTCCGATTTGCTTTTAGACTATTGTTCACTCTTTTGTTTTTTTCCTTTTCTACACATGCCCTGTGTATATCTCTAGACTATCTTGCAATGAGCTTCTATGTCTTGCCATGTCCTCCCATTTCTACTTATGAGTACATTGATAATAGGAAAACCCAGAGTACATGCTCTCAATTTTTTGGTGTGAGGTCTTAAATTGTTCTAGTAGATGTAAACTCTAAAAGGATGACATTAAATTTGCTAAAGTACCATATGTCATAAACAGTTGTCATGCCTTATTATCTATAAATACGCTTTCCTTTGTTCTACTTTACTGTTGCTGATCTTCTGCATTTTTAGCCACTTCCTATCAAAATGTTTTCCAGTGTAGATTGTATATAATTACTCTGGACTGACTTCCAGATGTTGATGTGTAACACTGCTTGTGTAACAGGGGGCAACACAGGCGAATAAATTAGAAAACAGGAAGCGCCTGATCAAGAAGCTTTACGGCAGTTGAACCAGGGTTTATATTTTTTAAAGAAGCAAACTTAAAATAATTTAAAACAAGCTTTGATATTGCACTTTAGTGATTAGACCTAGTTTTACTTTTCATCTACAACTTTGTTTACTACAGCCAATAAACATTATTTGTAACCAACAGTGAAGTTGGCTGTGGTGGCAGCAAATAAACATTACTGCTCTATTAGAGTTAGGAGAGCATCTGGCTGATGAACCGTGCTGTATGCCATCACAATATAAAACACTGTTTGTTCTGTCTGGAGATGTAATTTGCAGTAGCCAGGAGAACTAAGATAGCACCAGCCCCTGCTTCCCTTTAGCCGTGTAGCCGGATGGATTTTTGGCATCCCTAGCATCCCTTGTTGGGCTGTGCACAGCTAAAGGGGATTCTAGAGGCTGATCAGCCCTGCACTGCTATTGGCTGCTGGGACTTTAAAGCCTCTCTGCTTCCAGTCACCAGTGCCTGTTGTAGCGTTAACGGGGTTCATCTGTGCTGGAGAGATTCTAAGTGTTTTTCTGTTGCTGACCTTTGCCTGTTCCTGACAATCTGCTTGAAGTCAGCCTGAACTGACCTTTACCTGTGACCCAAACTCTGCTTGTGCCTTTTCGTTTGTAGCTCGTTTGGTGGACTGATCTCCTGTGTTTGACTTCAGCTTGTTTCTGGATTCCCTGGTAATTCTGTACTGTGTATCTGTGGGCTCCTGGTCAGCTGCTGGCTTAACCCCAGACACCAACCTATGCGCACTATGTCCTGGGGGCAACCGGGTGCTGGGAGATGCAACCAGTCTCCCAAGGCTGAGCGGGGGCTGGAATAAGTGAAGACTGTGGCATGAGATTGGGAGACTGGTGTCCGGAGAACACTGGTACTGACAAGGGCCTTACAATTAGACTGCCAGTTGTATTCCATGCACACAATGTAGGTTGGTGTGGTTTCAATAAGAGTAAAGATTTTCACTTACAGTCTAAACCTGATGCAACTGACAGAAAATAATATTATTTCACTTCATATATCGATTGCATTAATGAACATAACTCATTTTGTCTAGGCATAAATTAAATTTGTTATCACTACTCCAAATGCCAAGTCAAGAAACAGACAAAAAGCCGTGCAGTATTTAAAAAGGATTTGCAGTCAAGAAAAAACCAACAGAGTAAAATATATTCTAAATTATCTTTTATTTGTAAACTTCAAATGTGACCTTTAAGCTGACGAGCTTTACCCCTTTTACTCAAAAAATGAGAGAACACAAATAAATGAAAGGTTAATGGATCTATAGTTTTCTCATTTAAAATAAAAAAATTACAGAACAAATGGTGACCTTTACATTTGCATTTATTTTTTTTTGTTGTGATGGTCTGTTTAATTTGTGGTATTATTTAGTTTGAAAAATCATGTTCTGTATAATTAGTATCAGAAGGTCTACATATTTGACACCAAGCCAGCTTCTGTTTTGCTATGTCTGATAAATTTCTACAATCTTCTCTTTTAATTTCTTTACTTATCTGCACAGTACAAGAAAACATATACTTTTATTTCTAACCTTTAATATGAAGTCTCTATGAATAACTGCAAGACTCTTAACAATCTGAATTTAAACAGAGGTACTTGTTTTTACTTGGGAATACAGGAAACTGCATTGACTCAAATATAAACCTAGGACACAAAATGTTGTCAGTGCTAACAATCAACAGCAATTCCAAAAAAAATGTATGTGAATAAATAAATCCATTGTTCAATTTTTAAAACATTTATTTGAAAGGGAAAACATTTAACCTGCCTAGCAGTAATACCGAGTGTGACTCGGGGTGGATTTTCCATGCAACAAGCGGTAATCTAGCCACATTCGGTGTCACTAAAAAGATTTAAAAAACCCACTTACCTTGTCCTGTTGTTGTCCCACAGTATCCTTGCTGGACCGTCCTGGGTTTCCCGATGACGGATTCAATACAAAATAGCTGTATTAAGTCCAATACAAAGAAATTTTGATATAATATATATATTAATATAAATATAAATATATATATATATATATATATATATATATATATATATATATATATATAAAAGCATAAAAAAATCAAACATAAACAAAAACCTTATTGCTAGATGGGCAACTAACCATTACATAAAAATGAGAAACTCTCTCTATTAGGAGCAAAACTAATGTTTGTCCCAAACAACACAACATTGGTTAGCAGACTTTTCAGCACAAACCTTCAGTACAAAATACCTTTTGGTTTCCTCAGTTCACCACAGACAGTGTGGTTCCCGGGCCAGAAAAGGCTAGAGTGACCAGATCAGTCTTTTTATGTTGGCTGAGCACTTACCCCAGGGAGAACACCAAATCCTGCAGTAGATTTTTAAAATGTAAGTGCATGTGCAGGAAAGAAATCTGGGGCATATGTGCACGCCATTTAACACTTTGCCAGACACTCTGCCGTAAGTGTGTAACAAGTGCTTGTCTTCACTGGTAGGAATTCATTACAGGCTTAATATGATGATTTAGCATTATTTACTGATGTGACCTGAGTATATACTGAGATTTTTTTCCCAATGGCATTTTGAGGGCAAATCAAACTTCAGTTTATACTTATATGAAATAATTTATGTAGAAAGTACTTATTCTTGGTAAACCTCTGAGTGCTAAAGATATTACAACATATCAAGACAAGCAAAGATACAAAACAAGGTTGTGGAAGCAACAGGTTAATTTAAATCTTTAGCTAGTTTGGTGTAAGTAGATGTAATCTAGGTAGCTATATATCCTCCTAAATATTGTGATCTACTGAAAAATAGAAATATGACCACTGCATCACTATCACGATTGCTCCTCTAAAATCATTGGAAAAAAGTACTTATACATTTAAATAACTTTTAAACTAGTGTATTTTTGTTGGGATATGTCTCCAGTAGGGATGAGCGACATGCCTCTGACATTCTCGCAAAAACCACAAGATGATTCCCACGGCTGCATTCATTCACGATGAGCACAGACGCGGGACTCCTGTGTTCTTGGATAGAGAATCTCTCTCCAAGAACACATACTATAGGTCCCAAAAAATTCGATCTTGACGGCCGAATTTACACAGGCCATTCTCGCTTACATGTTCAGTAAGTGAGAACGGCCCAATTCGCAGTGAGATCGAATTTTAAAATTATGCTCGCTCATCCCTAGTCTTCAGATCCTTTTATTGGTCTTTGGACAATGTAAAGTTCATAACAGTGTCATAAAAGCAATATGTCCTCAGCTGTATTCTTCAAATCAGTGGCCATTTTAGTTAAGAAGCACTAAATTCAGCCAGTATCCCACAAACACTTAAATGCATTTAACACCTCCAGTGCTTACTCCAGTGCTTATGGCAGTGTTTGTATGATGCTAGATGTATGCTGTAAAGACATGCACAGACTTGTGACATACCACTATGTCACTATGTCTGCTTTGTAGCAGACAAGTGGAAAGAGAGGCTTCTACCTCAAAAACATTTTAAAAAATTTGAATATTTTTTTATGCAGACAAACTTTACTTTTGACTCAAGAAAAAGTTTTCATTTTGATCCTGAAGATTCTGTTTTTTACATATAAAAATTGTAAGTGAAACCAACTGCAAAAGAGCAATATAAATAATTAACCTTTTTTTCTTCCCATGCTGTCAGAACGATGATAGTTTCATAAAACATCCTCTGCTATCGTCCGCTGGAGCACAGACCCTTACGGGAGTGTAAGTTTTTTTGGTCCCCTTACTTGTTCCACCCTCTGGTCCCCACATTACTTGGAACAATATTGAGGCACATTTAAAAAATATGACATACCTATTACAATGGGCTTAATTTATCAAAGCTCTTCGAGACTGGAGCAGATAGACTATCATGGGTGAACATGGGTGATCCAGAAAATCTGAAATGCATCTTTTCCAGGATCGAAATGTTTGTTGAATAATATCAAATGATGTTAGGAAACCCATTCCAGGTTTTCTGGATTACCTAGGTTCTTCCATGATAGTCTACTTTTAATTTATCAAAGCTTTAATAAATCAACCTCAACAATTACTCGTCGTTCTAATGAAATAGCCAGTGTAAAGAAAAATATACTTTTACATATGTATGTATAACATGACATTTCTTGTGGTGCTGTGATCTGTACAACATCAATAAAGACATATAAAGATATGGAGAGAGAGAGAGAGAGAGAGAGAGAGAGAGAGAGAGAGGGAGAGAGAAAGAGAGAGAGAGAAAGACAGAAAAATAAATTTACACGTATACCATCTTGTTCCTTTCTATTGTTTCCATTTTGTCACAGGAGTTGGATAATACACTTGGAGAAGATTTTCATTGAATTATTGAACACTGTCCACTACACCTGTGACTTATTTACATCCTTTTACTGAAATTATCAATAAACATTGCTCTTGTGAGTGCTATTGCAAATGCAGTTTACTGGGAGACAGCAGATGAAACAGAGGATTCATGTAAGTACAGCAATAGATCGCCAATGAGTAATGGATTTTTTAATTACAATCCTGCATGATATCATATTGGTAATCTCAATAAATTTATAATTTATCTAATTAGAAGAAAAAAATAAACCTGGACCACCTGGGAAAGACTAGATGTGTCATTAAGGCTTATTCATCAAGCTAAATCGGAAGCTTGCTTGCGCATTCGTATTCGCGATCCTGAAAATCAGAAGCCTAAATTTCAAGCGCAAACGTATTTTTGCGCGGAAGGTATCAACCGAAATGATCTTGCTGCTGGAGCCGCGCATCCCCGGCAGTTTGACACTGGCGAGCTTGCATTAAAAGTCACCGTTCCCCTAAAAAATACATTTTTCTAATGGCACACATCTTTCACTTAGACCTAAATAAAAATGTTTGGCTTGTTCAAATTTTTTAAACATTTATATTAGCTGCGAAATAAGAATATTTTTACATGACCTAATATTTTCAGGTTTAGAAAGAGTTAACTGATTTCAGCTCTTTACACAGGTGCTTACCTAAACGCATCTGACCCAGTGATCCACCTAAAAAGAAATTCCAGCGGCTTTGGCGGGCAAAATATATATATATATTTATATATATAT
>NC_092859.1:65860198-65905324 GCF_032062135.1 Pyxicephalus adspersus
GATACATTGACACAGAGTGATTTTTTAGTATTTTGTTCAGAATCTTTTTTTTCTAGGTTTTTCTTGTTTAAAATTGGGTGCGTCTTATAGGCGGAAAAATACGGTATATATTTATATAGATAGATAGATATATATAGAGAGTACAAATCTAAAGGATCGGATCAGTAAATTATTATGGAATGTCAAACTGTCAAAAAACCAAACAGCCACATTTCAGGTACTGCGCACGCACAATTGCATGTTCATTTTCAACACCTGTCCGCATAATGATGGGCATATGTAAGGGTGTTGTCTAACTTGTGTTTTTCCTTTGTCTTAATTTTTTTGGGGTCAAGCAGGGGCTGTTGTTTTGTTTGTTAGCCTAATGTATGTTGCTAGATTTGATACTTTGCTTACCATTTAGCACAATAGCTGCTTTTGTTTTTTGTACTTTGAATGTTTTAATGTCCATTTTGCTATTAAGAAGTCAATGTCAATGTTAATGCTAAGTTATTGTGTTTTTGGCCATATTGTTTCATATTGTTTGGGGGCGCAGGGGGGAATCTTTTTAGTACAATAAGCATACATGTTTGTCCATGTTTGCACGTTTAAATGTGTTTTATGCATCATGCATGTTTGCACATTTGAATGTGTTTTAAGGCTGCTTCTCATATTCCTCAGCCTAAGAACTCACCCTCTTTAATCCTTCACATGTCCTAAACCCTTGTTTGTAACAATTTGAAATGTTGAGGATCCTACTAGCTACTACTCAACCACATTTCTTGGAGGTTGTTGCTGTTTCAAAAGCAAGTGCATCTAGGAGGCAAAAGGCAAAAAGACCCATTCATGCCCCCTCTGGGCCACTTACTAGCAAAGGAGAAGTGGGGTGTTACCCCAAAATTTATACCTACATTTTAAGGAGCCCCTATTTATTGGGAATGGTGAGGTGCATAAACCAGAAAATGTAGGTTCAAGTGGGGGGACACTGTGTGACGCCATGTAAGTAGGCCCAGGGGGCCACTTTTTCAATTAAGAACTCCTATGTGCACCTGCTTTGGAAAAAGCATTCCCAATGTAGGATTTTCTATAGTGTTTGCAATTGGGATCCCCATATCTTCAAATGCTTGAAATCTGGTGGCCTGAGATTTTGTAGATACTTTGGGACTATTATCTATGAGTGTCCTCTGTGCTTGAGTTGTAATGCTTCAAGATATGACACGCAGAACTCCCACACACAGATATCACACTGTGCCCATGATGTCGTTACACATGCCCACAGAGTGGATATATTTTTCCAGGTAGTTTTTTATATAGAAGCCACAGCACAGCTTTAGAATGGGGGGGGGGCAGCCTTTGTCCCCATCTCGTTCTAGCTGCGCTGTTCTCACTGCCCAGCTCTTATCGGCAGCTGGAATCCTCTGCACGGATGACAGCTGAAAATGGAGCATCCTCTATTGTTCTTTCCATGGATTAGAGCTGCAGATGAGAGCTGGGTAGAGGTCCACACACCTAAAGTTGGCTATTCACTACTATGTACATGCACATTTTTCGATGTGTGTATTTACGGTTTTGAAAAATCTTCATGATTCTACCCCATTAAGCTCAATCAAAGGTAGATCATTTGAAGAGCACTAATTTGCTTCCTTGCTATCATGTAAGGCTGGAAATTATCTTTCTTTGTCCGGAGGACAGTGGAAGCCTTCTGGTGAATGTCCTCTGGATAGCTCAGACCACAATCCTGATTTTGGTGAAGGCACATCATTCTACTGTGTCAACAAAATAAATCCACATATGCTGCATTATCTGACCTAATGCAACTGTGCTTACATTTTGCCCCTAGATTGTATGTATGTATGTCTGGCACTTACTAATGCTTCACTAAAACTGGATAAACAGAGTTTACATCTAGGAGCACAATTATTGGTTTTACAATGGTTTAAATAGGATAAAGCTTAGTGGGGTGGCAACCGGAAACTTAATAGTAATAGTAGACCCATATATATGAACACACTACATTACCAAACAAACAGTTTACAATTGCAACCAAACTATGTCAATTTGCAATAGAAATTGTATCAATTAATCAATCAATCAGTGATCTATTTTTTGTTTTTAAGAGGTGTTTGGTTGTTGTAAAAATATCTCACATTCTCTTTTTCTTTAGACAATGATTCAGCAGGGATATGACCAGCAGAGGTCCATTTTTTAAAGAGCAATATCGCCGAGAGGCTTGCAGATAGGCTGTGGACACCTGCGGGTACGCGGCCAACTGTGGCACAGATCCAACACATTTGGAGTGACCTCAAGCGGAGGAGAGCTGATTTGGTGTGCAAAGTGGGGGACCGCATACTGTCTGGAAAGTTTTGCATTTTGTCTTCTTCTCTTGTTAAGAAGTGCCGTTTTAGACTGTTTGTTGTTTGTGTGAAGTAGTATTGTTTAGCCTAGAACTGTTTGTTTTTCACTTCCTATATTTTACTACCCTTAATAATTTTTGATATTTGTTTTTGTTATTACAGCCAACTCTCCATCACACCGGCGCCTACAAATTATTTAGCGGCCACACAGGCGATTGGCCGTCCCCTAGGATGTGGAGGAGGAGACATCCCCAGGGGAGGAGGAGGCATCCCCAGAGGAGGAGCCATGTCTGGAGGAGGAGCCCGCTGCCCAACATCTGCAGCCAGAGTCCTCCGATGAAGGAGAGGAGGCGGCTGAGGCCAAGGAGATTGTCTGTAAGCTAACTTTAGAATCAACTTTTGTAACATATGTTGCAATTCAACACATTCTCACACTACTTTCATCATTTTATGTTACAAATACAAAGAAAGATCTAGTAGGATTTCATGTAGCTTCCAGTCATTATTCTAGCATCAAATGAACGTTCTTTCTAGGTTGTTGGCTAGCATGAACAAAAATAGACATGAGTTGTTTAGTTGTCCATAGTTGTACTGACAAATGTTTGCCAGAATTTTTGGACGTAGGCAAAAAGTATCATTTAGAAGTTCTTCATTAATCTATTCACCTTAACTAACCTTACAAATCTACTTTAGTCCTGCCCACCCACTTTTACCTATGGTGTTCATTTTTTATCTACAGCTACTGGAGCGCCCTTGACAGCACCTCCTCCACAAGACACAAGTTCTGTATCTGAATGTATGTATTTCTCCATTTTAGATATTGTGAACATTCCTTAAAAACCATGAAAATAAAGTAGGAGATACTTTGTTAGGCCTAGCTCCATTAAGTATCATTAGCAGTGTACAACTGGCTTCATGTCTAGGCAGCTTTTAACAGAGGACAAAGGTTAAATGTCACTTAGCCACGTTTGTCCCTTGTGAAAACCCACAACCTTTATTGCCAACAAACTGAATCACTTTCGTTCCATAATTAGCGTGGCCCCAGGAATAACCTTTCTTTCTTGTTTGGCACAGTGTAAACAGCAAAACAGCAAACAATCAGATGAGATGACTTGAATTCTTTAGCACTGTGCAATTTAAGAACTAGCTGTATATTTTACTGTTACATTTGGTCAGTACATACCTCTCTTACTTTTTTGGTCTCCTTCTACAAACACAGCCAGTTTCACATCAAGGGAGGCAGGCAGCCGTCCCTTTGTTTGTATATATGTTAAAAAAAAAGTTTGTTTATATTGTTCTATTTTTATATTTGTTGTTGTGTTTTGCACAAAAAACTAAAAGCCAGATTTTGTGAATGTTATTTTCATGCATATTATTCTTTCAAGTTCACATTTAAAATCTGTTTCCAGCCTGGCCAATCCAATTACATCCCTAAAAAACACAAAAAAGAAACCTTAGTTTTTACACAATGGCTCTTTCCTGTCATCTTAAAAGTAACAGAGTTGGGTATGTTAGATATGTCTTCTTCAAAATATATGTGATTGTAACACCATTCAAGAATACATTTGGCATAGAATACATGGCTGAACACCTTAGTATGTCATTTTAACCAACAGAAAAGTAGTTGACCTATTAGCAAGCACATTTATCTGTTACAGACGAGTGTCAGAGAAGTGAGGTGTGCCATATTTGGTCCCTAGACATAACTAGATTTGTGTTCATTTAGTGAACAAAGATGCAATCATGTATTTGGAAATAATGTTTAGCTTTTTTTAAGGTCATTACAACAATAGTTGCAGAGTATTGAGCTGAGACTTCATACTTGATTAGAATCACTTTGACAAACTTACAAACTGGAACATTTTTCGGAGAATAGATAGCAAAACTGCATTTGGAGCATACATGAGCATACACGTCTTCACACAGGATACCAACTCAAACCCACACTGGCGATCTCATGGAGTCCTGAAAAAATTGAGTGAAGAATGACAGTAACAATGTGAAGAATGTTCCCACCTGGCCCCCGACATCCATCTACATACTCCTCCCAGACCGGGCCCGGCCATGGGCCACTTCAACAGCCCGGCCACGGGCGTGGCCCACCCCAACAGCCTGGCCATGGGCCACCTCCACATCCTGGCCTTGGCCATGGGACCCCCCCACAGCATGGCCACGAGCCTGGCCCACCTCAGCATCCTGGCCTCGGCCGCTGGACCCCCTCACAGCACGCCCACGGTCCACCTCTACAGCACGGGCTCGGGTGCGGCCCACCTTCAGACCACGGTGATTACCTGCCCACATGTTAGGAGGTGGGCAGCCAGGGGCATGGGGTGGATGGCCAGGGGCATGGGGTGGGCTGGCAGGGGCACTAATTGGCTGGGCAGGGGCATGGGGTGGGCTGGCAGAGGCATGGGGTGGGCTGGCAGGGGCACTAATTGGCCGGGCAGGGGCATGGGGTGGGCTGGCAGGGGCACTAATTGGCCGGGCAGGGGCACAGGGTGGGCGGCCAGGATGTGGAAGTGGCGAGGCAACAGCCAGGGAACAGGGTTCTCGGTCCTGGCGGTTTTGATTGAGGTTTTCATGTAGGAGCGTAAGGACTGGTTCCAAATTATTTGAATTTAGAGCAGACATCCTTGACTCCACTACTCTATCAAAATGGCCAACCAGCCTCTGAGTGAGGCTTAGAAGCTGGCTGCCCACACTTGGTTGACCCAATCCACCTGCATCCACTGGTTGCTATAAGGGGAAAATAAAAAATTACTACAATATCACATAGCTTTGTGGGTCACCATAAATTTATGCAGATAGCATCCTGACATTGGAACATCAACAAATGTTAGACAAAATATTAGATACATTTATTCTGAATCTTAAACATTAAATATGGGTTGCTTATGGAAACCTCAGGTGTCTCCTCTTCTTCTTGTGGTAAATGTCCACCTGAGGGACCCTAAACAAAAAAAACACAAATGGAACACATTGGGAAAGGTTTATTTCCCCAACACATACCAAAATAAACACTATTGGACCAGTTCTTGCCTACCTCCACAGTGGATGCAGCCCCTGAAAACTCTTCAGAACCAGAAACCAGCAGACATGGATGTTCTACAAAGGCACATGATTAATCACATCAAAATGAATGAATGTGGTGACAAGTCTTCACATATCAAAAGTCCCCAATATTTCGCACAGGCAAATTATTTTTGACATATTAAGCTCATACATTCCCAAAGGGAGGCTGCACCAGAAACCTATGCCAAGAAAACTTAACAAATCTGTTATATAGATATAGATTTATTATAGAAAGATCGAAGGGTATTACTTAGTTTTTGGAAGGCTGAACAAACACACAAACCAAATTACCTGGATTCTCCTCCAGGCTTCTCTGCAGTGGATCGACGAACTCCTCCTGTAGATGGTGATCTGTTAAATAAAGCACAAAAACAAATGAAATAGAGTTAGCTTGACTCTAACCCAAGTTCATTTGGATTGATCGGTTCACCACAAATCTAACCAAAAAACATACAACTCCCAGAGCCAAAAATGTGTGAAATTAAACACTCACATACACATGAGTGTGGTTAGAAACATGATTAGAGACATCTGCATAATGTCAAACAAGATATACCATGAAGTTTAATCTTACCAGGAGGAAGCCCAGTGTCATCTCGATGCGAAGTGGCATCCTCATCATCCACTTCAACCTGAGCACAGAAGGCAGGAGGGGACTGCTGCGTCTCAGGGCGTACTATTGTAAAAATATTTAAATACATACATTGTTGATGCAAGTCAAAAGAAGGCAAAAATACACTAAAGAGGTCATTTTAAAAAAATGATCTCATATTTCACCCTAAACATAAATAACTAAAAACACAATCTTTTTTTGTTCCCAATGCTAATGACTAAACTGTTGCAATCCCACAAAAATGCAAAAATCAATTCACATTGGTAATTAGGTACTGTAAAAGGATTGAACTTACATGGTTGCCAAGCATCAGAGTCATCCCGGTAGTCCACCCCTTCCACCGTTTCTGGCCCAATGAATGGCAACGCCAATCTGTCCTACTCCCTGAGATGCTGCACACGATGTTCACGATAGGTCCCACTCCTTCCAGCCTCTGTGCCCAGGAGCCTTTTGACGTGTCTGAAGATGTCACTCACACGTTTTTGACACTGGGTAATGGTCCGTTGTGTACTGCCCACTGAATTACACTCCTTGCAATTTCCTCCCAGAGTCCCTGCCTTACAGCATGGGAGGTCTGGGAGTGCAAGCCCCCACGGACTCATGGAAAATGTTGTACGTAGGACTCCATGAGGGCTGCCTTTTGCTCAGGAGTGAAGCTGGTTGTCTTGGAAGCAGAATCCCTGGTCTGGCTCAAACTGGCTGAGGTCCCAGGTTGAGGGGCCAGGGGCCTAAATGTTATTTGTCTAGCTTCAAAGAGCAACCTAGCTGACAGAGGGAGCTGCCTGTTGGTCTAGGGACTGAAGACCCTGGGGTGGTGGCGGGGGCGGCAGCAGCAGCGACAGTGGTGGTGGCTGGGCCGGCAGCACCGACAGTGGTGGTGGTGGCGGTGGTGGCAGCGGTGGTGGCCATTCTCCTTGGCTCCATGTTACTACAAGGAAAAAAATAAAAGAGTTATGGGATAACACACCAAAAACATTTTTTGGAAGAATAAAGTCAATGGTGTATTCTTACTTTTCGTTTTTCTTGTTGCAACCTTTGGGTTTTTGTGTTCTTTTTTTTCTTTGTAAAGTTTTGGTATGCATGCAGAATGCTAAGAAGCTCTGTGCAAATATATAGGGATACAGTAAGTGCACACGTTCATGCGCACAATTATGCGCACTTAAATGTGCGCCGGGGTGAGAATTTTGCTTGTTGTTGTCATGGAGCAGGATTTAGAAGTAGACTTGCTCTTCACTACTGCTGTTGTGGCATTAAACACAATGCTGCTTCTTACTGAAGAGGAGGAGCAGCAACAACAACCACAGGAGCAAGCTGTACGTGACCAGGATGTCAAAAGGCATTTCTGCCTGTCTCACCAGGTCATCCATGACCTGTACAGCTTGCTAGAAGATAAAATTGCTTCAAAAACCAAGAGAAGCCAGGCAGTGCCAGGAATGACCAGGCTCTTGACCACTCTGTATATTTTAGGAAGGGGTACCTTTCAAACCACCTCGGCCTTTATTTGTGGACTAAGCCAGCCTACAGTTACCAGGGTTTTTAACGAAGGTAATCAATGCCATTGTGGACCTTGTCCCACTATATATTCACTTCCCTCAAACAGCTCAGGAGTGGAGGAAGGTAAAGGTGGATTTCTTCAGGCGAGCGAGATTTCCTAATGTTTTGGGGGCCATCGATGGCACCCATGTGGCAGTTCAGGCCCCTAAACTGCAGGAAATCACCTTTCACAACTGGAAGCGATATTATTCACTGAATGTACAAATAGTCTGTGATGCCAACAGGAGAATTATGAGTGCACGCACAGGTTTCCCAGGATCATGCCATTATGCCTATATCCTGCGTCAGACAGCCCTCTACCAGAAATTCATCTCTGGAGAATTGACGTTACTGTAATACAACTAACAGTAGTCAAATCCTAGACACCTATTATGTTGCTATGTCCATTCTGCATTGTCAGAATGCCAAGCTATTACCTATATTGTATACTTGTCATATTTTGTGCTAACATCTAATTTAGCAAATAGTTGATAAATATTGTACAATATTGGGAGCATGGGGGAAGAACTAACTTTCAGATATCCCAGAAAGCCGTAGTATAATTACTATTTTCACAGCTCACAGTACTTCAGTGTGGTAGTCAGTAGTAACAATGTCTCCTAACAACCAAAAAGCAATAAAGTGACCGAAGAGCACAACCCTTAGCAACCTTTGTAAAAAAACTCTAGTGTCACTGCATTCACAGAACACTTACTATACCAAGAACTAACACGTGTTATGTTTGTCTTTTTAAGCTGACAAAGGATATGGGCAACTTCCATGACTTATGACAGCTGTGCGTCACCCCCGGTCTGAAGCAGAGCATAATTACAATAAGGCTCTGCATAAAAGCCGGGGGGTTGTGGAGCACACCATAAGGCTGCTAAAAGCATGGTTTCTGTGCTTGGTGTGGCCGGGTGGTGAGCTCCTGTAAGCACCATGGAAAGCTGCCCGAGTCATCATGGCATGCTGTGTCCTACATAACCTTTGCTTGCACCATGGTGATACCTGGGACATTCCGGAGGGCCGTCGAGTCAGGGATGAACTTATTGCTAATGTCTTTGCCCGTGAGTATTTACATATGTTTACAATGCATGCATTACATATTTCAGCACATCATGTTTGGGTTACAAACCAACCTAGGAGTTGAAGTCATAGAAAGCACACTTTAATTGTTTGGGAAATGAAATAGCAGATATATTTGTGTAAGAGCTGGACCTTTATATGACACTTTACAAAAACACATTGCTAAACTAGGGCAGAGTGCAATTTAGTTCAGATTTGCAGAAGCATTGCTTATGCAGCCGTAACAGAATTAATACAATCCAGCAGCATGTAGTTACCACTAAAGCATGATTAACCATGCTGCTTAACACATCCTAATAATGTAATCTATTTCTTTACAGGGTGATAACATCCCTCTGCTGTGCTGCTAAGCCTCTGGAATGTCACATCACAGACTACTGTACATTAGTGGATGATATTGCTTCCGGTTAAAGGAGAAATCTACCTTTTTGTTCCTCCACTCCTAAGCTGATGTGAGGAAGTGACTATAAAGTGGGCCAAGGTCTAAAATGGCATTGAAACCCTCATAAACTCCCAGGAAACTGTAGACTGGCTCAGTGCACAAATTAAGGGCAACATGGTTTGAAAGGACGCCCTTCCTAAAATATATAGAGAGTCCAGGAGCCCCATCATTCTTGGAATAGCCTAGCTTTTTTTTGTTTTCGCTGCAATTTTCTCTTCCAGCAACATGTACAGGTCATGGATGACCTTGTGGAACAGGCATAAATGCCTTTTGACATTCTGGTCATTGGTTTGAGCAAAGCAAAAAAATATGTTTGGCACTAAGTTAAATTGTCCTAGGCATTTTACTATACAAAATGACTAATATGATTAGAATCATGTAAACACGTAAATAAATCAGACTATCTGGTATGTAAGAGAACGAGAACCTGCTTATAAGCTTGACAATCAATGTGCTTTGATTTTGTCCTTGGCAACCTGGACCTCCTTCCATCACCATCAGGTGTTTTAGAATGAGTATGCAACTCAGCTAGACAACTAATTGACAACCAGTTTGGACAGAATGTGGAAGTGTGTTTGTGTACAATAGTGCTAAGATTAGGCAGCACAGCACAATGACAACAAACCTATAACACTACCACAAATGAACAGAGGAGCTGTGTGGCAGCAAATCAATATGAGTGGAAATTTAAGAGTAATAAATATGTACATATTACATTCAAAAACCAATATGTGACTTTGAAAATGGGACAAAGGCAAACGGGGTTCAAGTAGGAGTTTGGAGTGGAAAGCATGCAGACATTTGTCCTGAATATTAGTTTAAAAAAAAAATGACAAATCATTGCCGAAGATTTGCTAAACAGAAACCAGGCACAAAAACATTGCTGCAAAAGATGAAACTAACAATAATGAGGATTACAAAGTAACATCAATGCATAACATTCAAGCACTTGATGTCCCCCAGAACCACCCCCCGGCGCCCCCCGCAAACCAGTCCAGTTAAATAAAAATAATGAAAATGCATATGTATTTATATGCATTTAAATGTATTTTGACATATATACACAAGTAAAATCACTAAATGTTTTTTTAAACCACCTTTGACAATTATCCTTTTTTCAATTATTTGATTTCTATCAAGCCAAACTACAATGATATTTTAATTAGATCACAAATGCTTGGTGACAAATTTTTACAATTCATACTATTGTGTGACGACATATTATGAAGTGTTAGCTAGTATATATACAGCTTGATCTCAATTAGTTTGCAGTGTTGCAAAGGAAACCAAAAAGTATGAAAACAGTGCAACAATTGTAACAATAAATAATGAATTTTGTTAATGAGTAAAATGTAACCTAAAAAAGTAACACTTACCCAAAAGAAGATGAAGTAGATACCAAGTGCTATCAGAATTAAATATCTAGATTCTTGGTAGAGAAATATAGACATTTTTATGGCTTTGGAGATATATAGCAAAGTGGGATCCGAATGAAATATCTCTATTTTTTGGAGAGAAATACTGAATTTTTTATGGGTTTTAGGATAGATACCAAGTGATATCATAGTTTTTTTTATAGAAATACATAACTTTTCTAATTATTTTGATAAATAGCAAGTGGTATGAGAATTAAATAGCTATAATTTTTGAAAAGAAATAAATCATTTTTTTATTGTTTTGATAGATAGCAAGTGGTATCAGATCTAAATATTTCTATTTTATTTTACAGAAATACAGAAATGTTTCTGTTTATTTTGATAGATTGCAAGAGTTATATTGTATGCTAACTCTTGCAATCTATAAAAAAAACAGAAAAATGTATGTTTTTAGGTAAAAAAATACAGATATTTTATTCTGATACCACTTGCTATCCATCAATAAAGCCATAAAAATGTCTGTATTTCTGTAAAAAAATACAGACATTTAATTCTGATACCACTTGCAATCTATCAAAATAAACAAGGATTTACACAAAAAATGCAAGTGCGCTTTGTGTGTTGTATGCAGCACTTTGCTTCAGTGGTGACACTATCAATGTATCTATCTATGTATCTATCTATCTAGCTAACAGTGAAACACTCTACCTGAGTACGGTAGATTTCAGGACTGCACCAATACAGTACAATCCAACAATCTATCTGACTAATAGTAAGAGTGTGACACAGTCTAACAAAGTAAAGCACTTTTTTCCACTTTGACAAAGCAAGCCAAGCAGCACAGAAAGGTTTGTGATGCTAGCAAATCTCTGTCAGGAGTGGTAAATGCAGGCACGCCCTGGTCTTTTATAGGCCAATGGCTGCCTGTGGGGCATTCAGTGACAGACAGCCAATCGGCTGCCTGCCACAACACACAAGGAGGGGAGCATCATTGCTGTTATTGGAGGGCCCTAGGCATCATGGGGGAGGTCCTTAGGCATTGTGGGAGGGTCCAATTCGGGGCTTCGAATCCAGCAAAATTTGGGTCGGGTCCACCCAAATTCGAACGGTCATATTCGGGTCGAACATTAGAACGACCTGAATTTGAACAACACTAGTTATAACCTCTCCCCAAGCTGCTGATAACACTAGGTGTACAATCGATATTATTGATGCCCTTAATAACCTTGACCAAAGGGCGGTACTTTTGAGCCTAGATGCCGAAAAGGCATTCGATCAACTCAGCCTCTTTCCAGCAGCAACTGAAGGCGCAATACCCATATCATTGGTGACCGGACTGTATTAAATATTTGGGGATATTTTTTTACTGCTTCGTATAATACTTTGTATGTGGCGAACTATCCTCCACTTTTTAAAGTGCTCTGTCTGCTTATGCACAAATGGCGCACTTTACCACTGTCTTTTTTTGGTCGTATTGCGTTAAATAAAATATCCTTTTTGCCAAAACATTTGTATTTATTTGGGACACTACCTATCCTGATTCCTAGACCCTCTCTTGGAAGATTGCAGGCGGCAGCTCTTGATTTTATATGGGGATACAAACATCATCACTTGCCTAAATCAGTTTTATGCTCCTTGCGTAAAAGAGGTGGACTTGGTGTCCCTGACTTTCTTAAGTATTATCTGGCAACGCATTTGCGTCACCTTGCCTCTACACTGCATTCTTTCAATAGATGGACGGAAATTGAAAAACTGTGATTAGCACCGATACATCCTAACTCTTTTCTCTGGAACTCGCATCATGATGCCACAGAGCAGTCCCTTTTGGGGCCTATGCATTTTTCAAAGGCTATATGACTCCAATGTAAGGATAAATATGCCCTGACAGCACCTGCATCATTACTTAATTCCTTCCTTTACACTCCACACCTGCCAGATAGTCTATCTCGCTCAATGGTTTAACCATGGCAGGACTTTTTCAATTTCGCCATAATATGAACCCTTGTCCCAGATGCTTATTGTCATTTCAGGAGCTGAATGACAGGTCTGAGATATCTTGTACTTGTTTTTATGGGTAAATACAGCATTATGCTCAGTCTATTGCCAAAAATTATGTGCAGGAGGACCCTCTCAGAGGGGATCTCGGGCATCTATCTGATATTGAATACTGAACCACCAAGCTCCTTTGTCAAACATAGTTATATGCCTAAATGGGAAGCAGGAAACTTCCTCTTGAACTCTGAAAAATCTTTTGGGATGTGCACGTAAGAGCTCAATATGCACAGTGTTTAAAGAAAATGCTTACAAGGTGCTTATGAGGTGGTATTATACCCCAAATAAACTACATAGATCTTTCCCAATACAAGCAATATATAAATCATATCTTCTGGTCCTGTTTGCTAATACAGCCCTATTGGGCAAAAATGAACTCTCTTCTCTCAGAGATTCTGGAGGGACAAGTACCGTTGGATGTAGTTTCTCATCTGTTAGGTCTTCCTATTTCAACTTTATCTAAACTGAATAGGAACTTGTCACGTTCTCACTGCAGCCAGGTGCCTAATTGCTAGACAATGGAAATCTACCTCACCTCCCGGCTTAATGGATCCATATGTTAGAATCAAGGAAGTTCAACTTATGGAACTTCTTACGGCAAGGATTCATGATAGATATGATAAATTCACAGCAATCTGGGCACCATGGGACCCATATCTGTTATCAACTACTAATATGTTTCAACATGTGACAGGTAATCTTCAGATAGCCCCTCCCAACCTGTCTTCTCCTACAGTCCCCGGAGACATAACTTCGGGAACTCCTCCTAATTAATTGCCATATATTCACTATTAGGTTTGCATTCTTAAGGCATTCTTCACCTCCCCCCCCCTTTTTTTTTCTTTCTTTCTTTTTTTTCCTTCTTTTACCTTTTTTCTTGTTTTGTTTGCTTAACCAAGATATCTTTGGTCAAATTTAGGACATTATTGGAAATGTAGATTGCATAAGATGTGGTGTAAAGAAGTCTCCCATAGAAGCTTTGTATGCTGTAATCTTATTGGAGTTACTTATATGCTACCTACTCTGGTTAATGTTATATTGTTACAGTTTTATTGTATGTTTCTTAGTTTCTACCTGCATTTTGCTTTTTTATATGTTGTTATGTTATTTATTGTATGAAACCTCAATAAAAATTACAATTATTAAAAAAAAAAGAAATGGCACAGGTAGCCAGGGCAAAAACTAGGAAGATTCTTGAAAGCAAAAATAGCTGCCAGCAACTAAAATGTTGGCGCTGAAAGCAGAGACTCCAATTTTTTAATAACAGTTTTCAAAGTTTTTAAAAACTTATTTGGGTTAATGAATGGGCTACTAAGCACTGGCAATGACTGTTAAATTGAACAAACTAAAATGATTATAAATCTTATCTATTTAATTCAAAAAATAAAATGCACTTTTCTATTTTTAAAGTATACAGGTAAAAATGGAGGAATATAGGAGCATGCTGCCATTTACAATTCACCAGAACAAATCAAGAAAATCGACCTTGCATACTTCATACAACACAAACACAGCAACCAAAAAAATGTATGCCTAGGATACACTTTTACGGAAACATTGGCATTACCTAGTTGTAAAAAAGTTTAAACTTTTAACTTAATATAACTCCTAAATAAACTTTTCATAAACTCTTTAGCAGGATATGTTTTCATCTGATATGGCTATTGATTGAATTTTATGAAGATTTACATCTGTATGTGTAACAAAAAATATTCCCCAAATATTACCAATACATATTCACCAAATATTAGTATACTAATAACAATGCTCATTAAATTACATATCATGTTAGGGTAATGTTGAAGGTCTGGACATATTTCATGTTTCAACTCCATAACCAAAAATATGAACACATAAATATAATGACATGAGTATATATTACTATGCACTGATCTTGACAAAAGAATCAACACAATTGCTTGCTTGCTTGCACATCTAAACACCCTCTAATGTTAATTGATCATTGTTTAACGATTGACCTCTGTTTATTACAAATTTGACCTCTGTTTATTACAAATTATTAAATTTTGTTCATCCCTTTTAGAATTTCTTGACCAGGGTAGCTCGGACCTTTAGCCCCCCTCAGGTACCACCCGCACCCTGCCAGCGATCCTTCTTCCCCCAAAAACACTCAGACACTTAACTGGACTTTAAAATGGCTGGGAAGCAGCCATTTATTAACTAAATAAATAACCTTTTATTTAATAAATAACACATAAATATAAACAGTCAAACAGAACTAACATACTAATTATAATATTAATAATAACAAACAGAACTAACATAACATAAATTAAAATAACTTAGCATAAATGAACCATTTGCAAACCAAATTAACATACCCAATATTATACCATAAACATATATATATATGTTTTTACATATAACCAACTTCCTCCCAAAATTATCCCCCAATAAAATTCCCCGATAAACAACAATGTCAACAAACCTGCACTAAAGTTAACCAACCAGGCCGCAGGCCAAGAAAAGGTAAAGTCCGTACCAACCATGTATACTTCCAATATATCACACTGGCCCCTAGCCGCCCAGCACCACCTCAGGGGACCAACACCATAATAACCATAAAGCATAAACCCTACAGCTGGGTTGCCCCTTCCAAAATTAACACTAGGACTCTTACCTTCCTAAACCCCAACCGCCACAACGCACAGGCAGGGAAACCTCCTGCCTGCGTACCCCTCCACACATGGATTCCTCTTTGCACCCCATCCTGTAACCTCAAAAACCACAGATCCGTGCATATTGTGTTGAGATGCACACCATCCCTGCTCAGATACCTCCAGGTCTTTTCCTCCAATTCCTGATGGCACATCACAATCCCACCATTTAGTGCCTCAAAACCTCCCAACCTCCTTATTTTTTTCACGGACCGGGCCTCTCTCCAACTAATCCTGGCCAGGATATCCGACCAAACAACAACCATCCCAGGAAACTCCAACCTTAACTTCAAAAAGATCTCACATCCCTAATGAGCTCCCTTATAGATCTTCGCCCCATATCATTACCACCAGCATGGATCAGCACAATGTCAGGAGGCCTATCCAGCGCTGCAAATTTCCTAATCTTCGGAACCACTCTACTCCACTACATACCCAGCACACCGATCCACCGCACCGTTGCCTCCACCTTTGTCAAACCTAATTGATGTCCATCAAGCCGCACCTTAGCCCTCCTTGAACCCTACCAGACGAAAGAGTGCCTGACAATCCAGACAAGACATCGTAGAATACCAATACCAGCACGCAAACCACACCCTATAACACAACCTTAAACCACTCACAGCAGATGAGGCTACACATACAGCTGAAAACTCCTAGATTCCCATCTTCCAATCCTCCTAATGAACGGCTCCTCCAAACCCCATCTGACAGCTTCCGTAGCCACCCCGATCCTGAAAGAGCGAAAGGAATAACCCCCCGCGCTTCCATTCCCATAAAACCCAAACACCGCCTAAATACTGCCATAAATTGAAAACGAGATAGAAAAGACCCATCCTCATGCATTAAGAATGGACCCCCTCCTGGTGGCCCAGCACTGCTCAACTCCGCCAGCGCTCTAACCAGACACACCTCGGGGACCCCCTTGAGCTAAACAGCCACACTCTAAAACGTTTTCACATCAGATCTGTCTTAGACTGCCAGATCACCAAACTCACCTTCACCAACGAGAACACATCCTGAACCAACATACCTCCCGCCTTCTTTTGGGACGAACTAACCAACTCACTAATGCGCATAGCCCCAAAAAACGCCATAACAAAAGCCGCCCTAAACAAAACCTTTATACCCCCGAACAAACCACCCCAAACTTCCCCACTAATCCTTGCAACAAGGCAAACGACAGCCTCCTAGTGTCTGTCGCCTTCTTACCTCTACAGTACCCTTTCACAGCCTGACGTACCACAAAATCTTTGGTAACATCCCACACTCAACTTAAAACAGAAGGCCATCCCTGCCAATTTCTCATTAACTGCTGCAACCGACACAGCTCTGGTAAAATCCATAGCCAGCCAATACAATAACAACTGAACATCTCCCCTGACCGGCCCCCACCTAGCTGCTGTTCGCATATGTCTCCCAAGTCCTGTCACTCACCGACCTCTGAATCAAACCTCCGATGAGGCCAGTGCAATGCTCCAGAACTTCCCCCAACCAACAACCGCTTGCTCCGCTTCTGGCGCCAAAACGCGAAACTTGTCCCACTGGAAATGAGACAAAACATCAGCTACCACATTGCACACCCCCTGAATGTGACGAGCAAACAGAAAAATAGTATGCTGCAAACATTTAAAAACCAAATGCCCGCAACAATCGCACCTCTGGCCCCAATTACACCGTCAAACTGTTGATGGCCTGAACTACCCCCAAGTTGTCGCAATGAAACCAAACTTTCTTATTAGCCAGCATCTCAC
The DNA here is from genome assembly GCF_032062135.1 of Pyxicephalus adspersus. Classification (NCBI taxonomy): domain Eukaryota; kingdom Metazoa; phylum Chordata; class Amphibia; order Anura; family Pyxicephalidae; genus Pyxicephalus; species Pyxicephalus adspersus. Next base: position 65,877,138 of record NC_092859.1, read on the forward strand.
CCCACAACTCTACCAAGACCACAATTGGAACCAATTCCAAAACTATCAATTCCGAACTAACTCTGCGTCCACATATTCTTTAGGCCACCCCCCAGCACACCACTTACAATGAAAATATGCCCCAATATGCTGAAGTATAGGCAACAACACCCAGCAAACTGAACTCCCTGGCAGCCTAAGCAACAAGAAGTCATCCAAATAATGTATGACCGAGTCCACCCCAGCCACCTTCTAAACTACCCATTCCAAGAAGGTGCTGAACTTCTCAAACAACACACAAGAAATAGAGCACCCCATAGGAAGGCAGTGATCAACAAAATACTCACCGTTCCATCTACAACCCAACAAGCGCACACAATCAGGATGCACCGGCAGTAGCTGAAAGGCAGCCTCAATGTCTGCCTTCGCCATCAGTGCCCCATAACGCCGTACCCAGTGGGTAGCTGCATCAAGCTACGTGTACGCCACTGTACATAACTCCGGATCAATACCATCATCCACTGATTACCCCTGGCAAGATCGACAAATGGTGAATCATCTGAAATTTCTCCTCTTTTTTGGCCACCAGCCCCAATGGCAAAACCACCAAACCACTCACCACAGCGGCCACCTAAAAGGTCTACTCATTTAACCCAGACTCACCTCCTTGGCCAACTTTTCCGATACAACCTTCAGATACCGTAATGCTGATCTTAGTTTCTTTGGCTCCCTAGGAATCACCCTCAAAACACACAGAATCCTAAACCCCACAGAAAACCCCGCCCCCAGCAACCTCGCTGCTTCTCTGTCCGGATACTTACTTAAAAAGGGGTGCATCCTTTCGATGCTCACCGATGTCATTCCCCTTTCCAACAATGTCACTGCCCCTCCTAGTTCCTTTCTTAAAGCAACCAGAGAGACCATGACTACCCCCACATCCAGAGCATTCATGCTGGAATCAGCAACCCCCCCCAAATTTACACCTCCCCCCATTATATAATCAATATAATCAACAGACACCTTTCTTTTTTTCTGGCCAGCAACTCTCCCAGCTGCTGACCACCACCTCCCCCATGAAAAAACTGTGTTCCCCCTGACAGCCCCCCGACATCAACTGCATCCACAACCCAATATGTTTATGGTCCCAGCACAACGACGGTCGCACTGTCTTCCTGTGATGGAACTGCTCGTTTTACCACAACCACGCCGTGCCCTGATAAAGCCTATATGCTTTCCTGACCGTAGCTGAACAGAGTCGCACACTGATCCGGCTGCTGCTCGCCAATGACACTTGTCAAAACGCCTGCAGTTAATTAAAAAAATGTACCGGGATCAGCCGATGACGCCTCTGTTCATTCTCCCCCCTACACCCATCCCCCACATTCCACTCTGAATTAAAGCGCTCCAAAGGCAGTAATGAAAAAACATCCACATACTCACCCTTCGAGATCCGCTCCCCAAGTCCTCCTTTGACTGCGTGCCTAACGGTTCCTCGAAGCACACATAGACCTAACCTCTCGCCACATCCCCTACTAATCCCTCACCGCCATGTTAACTGTACCAGTGGAACCCTCCCTTGACCCTTTAACCCCATGCCCCCCCAACCCCATCATCCTTTACCTGCACCTGTTTAGCAATCCTCTCCCCAAACTCAGCCCCCCAGTCTCACTACCATCCCTACCAACACCCCTCCTCCTTCACTCCAACTGTTTTACCACTTCTCTGAGCCCTGCCAACACCTCCGGCAACCCATCCCTGCCCCCTCACTGTACCCGCCACTAGCACCTACCACTACCACCTATCAATGCCATCCCCATAACCCCCATACCCCCTCCCCTTAACCCCCAAACCTCCTAAGAACCCCCAGATGAGCTGCCTTGCAGATCTACGATCTCAGATCCTGCAGCTGCCATCCTGGACCCGCCTCCGTGTCCTCTTCTTCCAATTAAGGAGCTGGCCACCTGCGCACCATCTGGGGCCCGGATGAGCTCCCACCAACAGCCGGACCCGCATCCACTGTCACCAATGACCTAGCCGCAGACCCCTGGACCTCCAAGGCCACGCCCAGGATCGCGTTGGCCGACAAACGCTGCCGCTTGGCAGCTGCAGCCCCCACACCAGAACTCCTCCCTAACTTCTGCCTTGCCTGGGCCGAACTGTCCCGCAGGAAATTACGAAGGTCCCCTTTGAGGGCTCCCAGTATGGTGCTGAGCCCTGGTAAAGAGTTCAGGGCTGAGGCACACCGGAGGACTATGCCTTTCAAGGCTGTAGCCCACCTAATCTAGCTGGGGGGGCCACTAGCAGCCGTCTCTCCCAGCATCTCAGCCTCCCTATCCTGCAGCCAGGCCTCACCTAGTGAGGCCACAGCTGCCCTAAGCTGCTGCATCAATGTGTCAAAAGACTCCATGATAAAAAGTCAACTACCTAAAATTTTTCTTACCGCAAAAACTGTCCTTAACTTATGATTCACTTCCCATTGAATCCCTCTATTCTCCTCCCCTTTTACTTCCAACCCGGCCCCTAGCTAACCCCACCCAAACCTCACCACTCAACTCCTCACCACTAGTTAACCCTTTAACCACCTATGAGGCTGCCGTCACATCCTGTCATGCAGTCCCCACGCCAATTTCCCTACTGCAGGCCTCACTTTTGTTGTACTGGTCTTAGGAGCTCTAGTTACAAATGCCTTCAATAGCTTAAATTGCTGACAGATGCAAATAGGAACACTAATACTGCTAATACTGATATGTTTAGGTTGTATTCCTATACATTACATGTTGATCTTTGGAAATATTTCATAGAAAACACATGTGGGTAATGCAAGTGATCAATCTATAGACAGAATACTGAGGAAAACAATTTTAAAATTAATTTAATTTACTTAAGGAGTTTGAGCTGCTCACAGAAAAGTGAACTATTACTTTGCGGGGTATATTTTCATTAGCTTAATGAATACAATAATAACATTCAGTTTACAAAGAATACCTAAATATGTTAATGGAAATATAAAAACATGATTTTTGCCTGTATACAACTGAATTGCTAAAGTCATATTATTTGCTTAGCTAAGTATATTACCAATGTAGTCATTACATCTTTTCATTATAGATACAGTAAAAAGACTGTTTATATTTTGTTTGTATTTTGTAAAATTGGTTTAGTGGTTGATTCATTTTTATGCTTTCAGTATTTTCATAATATATGGCAAGTTGAAATCTTATTTATTTCATCTTCTTTCTTCAGGGAAGAATCTGTAACTTAAGATATGTATCCTTCCACCTCAAACCTAGTAGCAAATGTATTAGATAATTCTATAAATGTCATTTTAGATTAACAGTTTATCCGAAACTGAGATTGTGCCCATGAAATGGAATTTTGTGTTTTATATTGGTGGTTGATTTTAGGATGAAAGTGTTACAATATAGATATATATTTGCTTATGTGTTAATTATGTTATAGTCCTACAAATTATGTTTATAATGTTCTCTATATATTGTTTATTGCATTTAGATATGCTTTGGATAAAAACAAATCTATATACTTTCTTCACATGTATATGAAATCTCAATTTGTAGCAAGTGTTAACACTGAAGAGTAAGTATAGAAAGCATCAAAATCTGACATTTACCAAATGTTTTTTGCAGGTAAATCTTCCTGGTTCGTACATTTTAAATGTCAGTGGTTGAGTCTTCACTAATATACCCCTTGGAGTGTTTTTATAAATACTTTCACACAGGATTTACTTGCCTTTCCCATATTATTTCTAATAAATCCAATCCAGAAAGTGTATGTGAGCCCCAGCAACGGGCCTGATTTATTAAAGCTCTCCAAAGCTAGAGAGTATACATTTCCATCAGTAAAACTGGGTGATGCAGCAAACTTGGAATGGATTTCTTCAAAGTCATTTGCTAGCAAATGTTTTGTATCCTAGATCAGAACCATTTTAGGTTTGCTGGATCACTCAACTTCACTGATGAAAGTGTATCCTCTCCAGCCTTGAAGAGTTGTAATAAATTAATGAACATGTCTTTGCTAAACCGTTTTGTTTCATTTGTATATCTATACGTTAGAAATTCAAAGATGTCCTTTGTCTTATGCACACTTTTTTTTGTTATCTCAAACTCTAATTAGCTTAGAACATGACCAAAGCTACATACATGACAATAGTTGCTTGAGGCTTTTCTGAGGTACATAGAGGTCCCCTGATGTCATTCATCAATCCACGAATGTGGATTGTCCAAAACAACAGTATTTTTTATATCATATTATACTGTATAATAAAAATTCCGGTCATTAAACAGATAACCTCACACATCCTAATTTTAAAATTGAACTATGCCTTGCTGAAGTTGCTGGTTGAATTCCAACTGGAAATTTAAAAACTCAAAAGACACTCTTACTTTGTCATGGTAAAAAGGGATACCGTATTTTTTGCCGTATAAGACGCACTTTTTCTTCCCCAAAACTGGGGGGGAAAAGTTGGTGCGTCCTATACGACAAATGTGTTAAAAAATAATGAAAATAAGATACTCACCCGATACCCGATCCTGCGTGTGTCTCTTCTCCTCGCTGGCTGCATGCAGCTTGTGTCTCCTCTACTCTCTGGCAGCAGCGTGCACAGCGCCCCCTGCTGTTCCCTGTCCTAACTGCCGTACAGTGGAAAAAAAGCACAGAGTGATCAGAAGGGGAATTTAAATGACACAGAGTGATCAGAAGGGGAATTTGAAAGGCACAGAGTGATCAGAAAGGGAATTTGAATGGCACATGAGTGATCAGAAGGGGAATACCGGTATGAATGGCACATGAGTGATCAGAAGGGGAATAATCTTTCCGAATTTTTTTTTCTAGATTTTCCTCCTTTAAAATTGGGTGCGTCTTATATTCCGGAGCATTTTATACAGCGAAAAATACGGTAACTTCCCTCCTGATACTCACCTTCACCATGCTCTCCCTGCTGCTGTGCATGCTTATTAGAACCAGGCTTCTAGTACCTGTGTAAGCTATATTTTGGATTATGGCAGAGTTTACACATAGAAATATTTAAGGGATGCATTCCAATTAAGCATGCAATCTATTTACCTGACAAAATCATAACTGGTGAAAAGGAGCAAAGTTGGTTAAGGTCTTACAGCCAGGGTCTTACACAATAAAGGTTTGTTAGATCAAACGCGCAAAAAAATGAGTGGTGGGGGGGGGGGATTTCACTAAATTTTTATTGAAGACTTTACATGCTTTCACCACAGAGCTCAAACGTGCAGGTCAGTGTTTGTACTATACTGTTGTTATTACAGTGTAAGTTTAATAAAGAGAATATAGAGTTCACAGAGATCAAGTAATATTGATTAATTTATTACAATTATATGTATATCAGCAGTCAGCAATGATACCATGTCATACCATGATACCATGATAGTCACAGAGCCGCTAGATTAAACACCTAGGCACACACGTGCATAATTATAGTTGGAAACAAACAAATGATCGTTTGTCCCATAAACGTTAACAAAAAAAGTGAAAACAAATGACCGTCCTGGCGGATCTGATTAAGCAATGATTGTTCGCTTTCTATTGTGTGTATGGTCATTCAGTGATCGTGGATGTTTCTTCATTACTTTATTCAGAAACTTTATTTGGTGTACGTATGGAGCATATAAATTCACCAATGTTCTAGTGAAATTTTAAAATTTAGCCACCAAAATTATGTTGTGTTTATCCGGATCAATCTCTATATGTACTGGCAAAAAAATTATATTGGTGCTAATTGCAATTGTCACTCCCCTCTTCTTTTTGAAAACCTTTTGCCAAGCAGGAGAAATACGGCCTGGCTGTTGGTTGGCTCTAGGTATCTGTGGATTAGAGGAAAGTTGTATACCCCAAGTATCCAAAAGATTGAATATGTTGCTCTCTCAATGCTAAGGTGATGGGCAAAAACTTTTTCCTGTCTATAATCATCGATTGTGATAAATTGGAGAATAAAGCTATGTTAGAGTAACGTTCGGGGAACGAAAGGTCTCTTCTAGAAATAGCCATTAGTTGTTCTTTTAAGTGGAGAAAATGTGCGCGCTAGTACATCTCCAGGAACTTTTTCAGGGGGATGTGCAGGTTTAGGAAGTCTTTGCTCTCTATCGAAATTTCTAAAGGTGCAGCATTAGGTATCAGCATGAATATGAGTCGGGATAAATAGGCACAAAGATCCGCTGGAGCAATGATTTCTGCTATTCCTCTGAACTTTATGTTATTTCTCCTTGTTAGGTTTTCCATACCAGCTAGCTTAAATTGAACTTGTTGCAAAGTATCATAGTTACATAGTAGGTTAGGTTGAAAAAAGACATAAGTCCATCAAGTTCATCCACTAGGGAAATAAAAATATCCCAGATATAAAATTTTATGACATAGTTGGTCCAAAGGAAGGCAAAAAAACCCTGGTACAATTTGCTTCAACCGGGAAAAAAAAATTCCTTCTTGATTCCATGAGGCAATCGGACGTTTCCTGGATCTACTGTCACTGTTTTTTTTTACTTTAAAGCCTTAATACCCAGTTTTATTCTGTGCTTCTAGAAAAACATCCAGCTTTTCTTAACCTTTTAACTGCCAATTTATTTAGTGGCTTGCAAGTGCTCCAGGCCAATTTATTTTAGCAAATGTTGGTATTTCTTATTTATGACATTTCCTTGCTACTAATTATTCCACGGTCTCCTGTTAATGTATTATACCAAAGTGGGGAAAGCATCTTTCAGAATTTCATCAATTTCAATTTCAATTCAATTTCATGTGTGGAAAGTTTGAAAACAGGGTTGTACACACAGTGCCACATTACATTTGGCACACGTATATCTAGACTCTCTCCTTTTATTTTCAACAAGTGTGGTTTTGCTGCAGACATGGCGTAGTTGTGTTGGATTTTCCTTCTTGCCTGTTAGGCGAATTGCTGAAGGAAAATACCTTTCAGTAAGTCTGAGTAGTTGATCACCAGCTGATGGTCACTCTCGTTTTCTCATGTTTCTCATAGTGTGGTAGTTTTGAAAAATTTCTCCAATGAGTGTGAGATGAAAATTTGCAAATTATACATTTTTCCCAGTTTTTACATTGTAAAACGCATGTAAATGTAGAATGGTAATGTCCAAGAGGTGAAAAAAAAATCTCTTCATCTCCCAGCGGACGGCTACGCAGACAGCTGGAGGATGCAATTTTGGCGTCTGAAAGCACTTACCACAAGTGTGTAACCACCACTGATCACAATGCGGGTTTTTCACATACACACCCAGTGTAGGAGTGTATCCCCCACTGATGATGTATGTGTTTCACTTACACAGGCAGTATAAGGAGCTAGGAGAGATAGCAGATGACTTCTGCTACAATAGCAGTACACACTGTTACACACAGTGAGGATCAGGATCAAAGATAACGCCTCAGGGATGCTGTTGGGAAAAGTAGGAGGTAGTAGGAAGAAGGATAGGCAGTGTAGCAAGTTGTTGATTTTTATAACTTATTTGATTGGCCTGAATCAGTGTATCTCGGGAGAATACTGCTTACAAGGCCACTGCTCTAATGTGTATTTATGGCCAGCACGGAATGATCAAAGCACTCCAAGCATTACCAGCATTCCGAGTAAAGCCGTCTGACACTTCCTTGCACTGCGTTATCTCACACGAGATAACTCAGGTGGGGCTGTCAAAAGATTAAAACAATCTATAGTATTTGCTGAAACTACTTCCTGAGGGAGCCGATTCCACATTTTCACAGACTTTACAGTGGAGAATCCCTTCCTTATTAAGTTAGCTTAACTTTCTTTTTCTCCAGACGCAAACAGTGCCCTCCTGTTCTTTGTAATGATCTCAAAGTGATTAATGGGGAGGACCGTTTATATATTTTTTTATCCCCCCTAAAGTGTCTCTTCTCAAGGGAGAATAAATTCACTTCAGCTAATCTCTCCTCATAGCTGAGCTCCTTCATTCCTTTTATTAGTTTAGTTACCCTTTTCTGCACTCCCTCCAATTCCACAATGTCCTTTTTTGTGAACTGGTGCCCAAAACTAGACTGCATATTCCAGATGTGGTCTGACCAATGCTTTGTACAGGGGCAGGATTATGTCTCCATCTCTGCAGTCTATTCCTCTTTTAATACAAGAAAGTACTTTGCTAGCTTTAGATTTTGCAGCTTGGCATTGGATGCTGTATTAAGTCTGTGATCTACCATAACCCTTAGATCCTTTTCCATTTCTGACTCCCCCAAATGTATTCCCCCTAGACAGTATGAAGCATGCATGTTGTTAGCTCCCAAGTGTATAACTTTTCATTTATCTATATTAAATGTCATTTGCCACTTGGCTGCCCAATCAAACTGTACATCCAGGTCTGCTTGTAGATTATAGACATCCTGTATGGATTTATTCCATTACATAGTTTGGTGTCATCTGCAAACACAGAAGTGATACTTTTAATCCCAAACTCCATATCATTTATAAAGATGATAAACAGTAAAGGTTTCAACACTGAACCCTGGGGTACACCACTAATACCCTTAGACCATTCAGGGAATGAATCAATAATTACAACTCTCTGGATGCGATCTTTAAGCCAGTTCTCTATCCATTTACAGATTGACTTTTCTAAACCAATCAGCCCGAACATCTATATTAACCGTCTGTGGTGTACAGTGTCAAATGCTTTAGCAATGTCCAAGTACACTATATCAACTGCTACTCCACCGTCTACATGTTTACTAACTTCCTCATAAAAAGAGAGTAAATTTGTTTGACAACTTCGGTCTTTCTTGAAGCCATGATGACTATCACTTATAATATTATTTTCTAGCAGAAACTCCGCTATGTGGTTCTTTATCAAACTCTCTAGGACCTTTACAACTATAAAAGTTAAACTAGCCGGTCTGTAGTTACCTGGTAATGACTTTGCTCCCTTTTTAAAGATAGGAACTACACTGGCCTTACGCCAATCCATCGGTACCTTGCCAGTGACTAAAGAGTCTTGAAAATTAGAAATAATGGCTTTGAAATAACCGAGCTCAGCTCTTTGAGAACACGTGGATGTAATCCATCAGGTCCTGGTGCTTTGTCAACCTTAATTTTTCCCAGCTGTTTCTCAATCATATCAATTCTGAGCTATTGTGGCTCAGTTAAGGCAGTGACTTTGCTACTATAAATTTGGACTTGAGCTCTGCCATTTTTCTTTGTTTACACAGAGCTAAAAAAAGGGTTTAGTAAATCTGCCTTGATTTTATTCCCAGTTACCAACCCAGCGACATCCTTTTCGGGGCCTACTTGCTCAGATCTGATCTTTTTGCTATTAATATATTAAAACATTTTGGGGTTTTGCCTTACTTTCCTTTGCAATCTGTCTTTCATTTTGAAGTTTTGCACATTTTATCTCCTTTTTATATCTTTTGTTATATTCTTTATAGCTTTCAAATGATGGGGGTGAGCCTTCATTTTTATATTTTTGGAATGCCCTTTTCTTGTTCTTTATGGCTTTTTTAACATCAGCTGTGAGCCATATAGGTTTTATTTTTAGCCTCTTAAACGTATCAATATTGGAATATATTTTTCAGTGTTCTTTTGTAGAACAGACTTGATACATTCCCATTTCTGCTCAGTGTTCTATGAGGACAATATTGTCTCCCAGGCCAAGTCACAGAGAGCTGCCCTTAATAATGGAAAATTTGCTCTCTTAAAATACATTTTTTTTTATCTTTCCTGTTTTTGCTTCCTGTTTACAGCTTACATTAAATGAAATTATAGTATGGTCACTGCTACCCAGATTCTTTTATTTGCACATTTGTTATAAGCTCTGCATTTGTAGAAAGAACTAGGTCCAGCAGAGTATCATTTCTAGTTAGGGCTTCTATAAACTGTACCACAAAACGATCTTATATTAATATCCTGTAGTGCCATTACTCCAGTCAATGTCAGGGTAGTTGAAATCTCCCATGATTAAAACACTTCCACATCTATGCTAGTAGTTGATTTTCTATTTCTTCCTTAGCACTGGGGGCCTATAGCAGACTCCAATAATGAATTGTGTGTTATTCAACCCCACATTCAACTCCACCCATAATGCCTTAACCTCATTGCTTGTTCCATCAGAAATTTCTACTTTCACATTCACTTTTAGATCACTTCTTACATACATACAGACAGACACCACCACCCTTTCGTTTGACTCTGTCTTTACGAAAAAGAGTATACCCAGGAAAATTGACAGCCCAGTCATGTAAAGAACAAAGCCAGGATTCAGCAATGCCAAGTATGTCATAATTCTCTTCACTCATTAAGGTTTCCAACCCCCCTATTTTGTTTGCTAGACTTCTAGCATTGGGGAACAGGCTCTTTAACTGACCCCTAACTAACCTTTCTGCCACCTTTTTTAACTGTCCCAACCCCCTCTGTCCTAGTTTAAAGATCCCTCCACTATTCCCATAAATCTTTCCCCTAGCAGAGCAGACCCCCTTTCATTTAATTGCAAACCATCTCTGGCATACAGGTTGTATCCCAATGAAATATCAGCCCAGTGCTCTAAGAACCCAAACTCTTCCCTATTTCACCAGGACTTAAGCCATGCATTTAGCTGTTTAAGCTCCCTCTGCCTTTCCTATGTTGCGCATGGCACAGGCAATATTCCAGAGAACATAACCTTCAAGGTCCTTTTCTTCAACTTGAAACCTAGTTCTTTAAACTGATTTTTATTCCATATTTATTGTTGGTTCCAACATGGACCAAGACAGCTGGGTCCTGTCCAGCCCCCCCCCCCAGTAATTTGTCCACCTGGTCCACCACAAGCCGAACCCTGGCGCCAGTGAGACAGCAAACCATTTGGTTGAAGAGATCCGGGCAACAAACTATTCTATCCAGCCTTCTGATAATAGAATCCCCTTTGACTACCAATTGTCTTTTACTTCTTACGTTTCCCTCCCCACTACTACTAGATGTGCTGCTTTCCCGCCTGTTAGGGATAGCAGTAACATCTAGAGTTGCCACCAATGTGTCTGCCACCTGCTCATCTTCACATAACTTTGTAAACATGTTGGGGTGCTCAAACACAGGGCTGGCCTTCCTTCTCTGGGAGCCCCCTACCACTCCCTCCAGTTACAGTAACCAAACTCCCTATATGCTCATCCTGATTAACCTCTCCACCCTCCACATCCAAGCCATTAACTGACTGCTCAGTGAGCAGGAGACCCCTCTCAAGGTGATCCAGTGATTTCAGTGTTGCAATGTGCTTCTCCAGCTCTCCAATGCAAGAATACCAGAAAGGCGACTGGCTCATATCTGTCACCTTGGTATTCACCTAGGAGCTGTTGCTCCAGTTGTACATACATATGGCAGACTGTGCACTAAATCAAACCTTCCACCTTGCTACCACTCATTTTCCCAGTTACAATGTTTGTTATAACGGAGTTATAAAAGTTTACTTACAGTTACGCCCTGAAACTATCGCTAGAAGGTCCGTTGCTTGGTCATGCTGTGAAAAAAAATGCTGTGCAAAAGCGACCATCTGCTTCCGCTTCCGGCCACTTCCCCGATCATGGATGTTTCTGAGCATGAGCGACTAAGGAACGTTCATTGCATCACACTTCACTGTGTATATGTACTTATGTATGTTATTATTATTATTATTATTATTATATATGCATATATATATATATAAAGATATATATATGTGTGTATGTTTGTAATTTATTCACTTTTCAGCTCAGTTCTCTGTCCTTCCTCTTCTGTGTCACTTTCAAGCGCAGTTCTCTGTCCTTTATCTTTTGCATCACTTTCCAGCGCAGTTCTCTGTCCTTCCACTTCTGTGTCACTTTCCAGCACTGTTCTCTGTCCTTCCTCTTCTGTGTCACTTTTCAGTGCAGTTTTTTATCTTTCTTCTTCTGTGTCACTTTCCAGCGCAGTTCTGTTCCTCAATTTTAAAGTTTACCTGGCAGTCAACCATTAATGAATGACACAATGCAAATTTTTACAAAAGTACAATTTTTTTTTAACAAATATAACAAAAATAAACATAGAATAAATAGAAAATAGAAAAATTATTTTAAACCAGTGTGCTTGCTGCACCTCTCTTTTGACAGCCTCCAGCTCCCTAGTTGCTGTCCTTAGTGTGTCTGACATTTTCTTCATAGTACTTTGAAGTGGGTCTACCCTGCAAGGCAGTTTTTGCTTTGAAACCTCACCTGCATGGGGAAAATAAAAAGCATATTGGGTTCACAGATATTGTACAGATAACCAATGTATGAATGCTTACCAACAGATTTCGGCTTTTCTCTCCTCATACCTCCAACGCTCTCTGTCTGCCCTGATGTGTCCAGCCCAGGGCTTTCCTGCTCTCCCTCTGGAATAACATCAGGGGCTAAAAAGTAAAAGGTATGTACAGAAAAAAATGTATTACATATTATACATATTACTATATTCAACCTATCTCTCTAGCTTTTAGGTGCATACCTGGGTCAAGATCCAGTCTTGAGGTACACACTTCCTCCTCGAAAGTCTGTGTAGGGGAATCAATAATCAACTCTGCAGAAAAAAAAAATCTACTTAACTTTACTTGTTCTTGATATATATTTAGGCTTGAGTATATGGCAATATCCTACCTTCATGTTCAAAGTGAACCTCAACCTCTGGCTCTTTCTCTGCCTCTTGCTCTGCCTACCTAGTAGCCAGCCTTTTCTGTTTTAAAGCTCATCATACTAAAAAAAAACCAGAAAAAACAAATTAATAAACATAAAAAATGTAGGTTCCACCTACCTCAAACACACTTAAAGTTACTAAGCGCAGTCAACATATAATAGTTGCACTTACGCTTTTTGGCAATGTGATGTCTGAAATCCTCAAGAATGACCCTCTCATGATTTTTCAAGTCGGACCACCGCTTACGGAGCTGTTCCTTTGAACGCACATCCCCAAATTTCTCCTCCAGCTTTCTCTCAATGACCAGAACGCGATCCTTTCTGGCATTTGGATGTGGATGAAACACCCTCCTGTCATCGTAATCCGCCTTGTCAAGGATGCCCACCATGACCTCCATCTCAGCATGACTCACTGGTGATGGTCTCTTCCTGATGTTATGACTTGGCTGTGGCATGTTTTGTAAGGATTGCAAGCACTATATGTCACAGGAAACACAAGGAGTGCTGGGAAATCTAGAGAGAAATAAAAAAGTTCATTCTTGAGTGTTTCTTCGTTCTTACGCTTTTTTCCTGGAACGTTCGTTCTCGGAACACTTTCATAAAGTGGGTGTTGCTGCTGTGCCTGTCCTTGTGCTGTATTTGAGTGTGTTGTTAAAGTGAAATGTTGAAGGTGACTTATGCAATTTTTTTTGATGTTTTTCAGAGTTCATGGCCTATGATGCGTTCAACAACCGAGACTTCATGCATGAATTCATTGAAACCTACAGATCCTATCCCTGTCTTTGGAAGATGAAGTCTGGGGAGTATGCCAACAGGTATCTGAAGATGAAGGCGTACAATGCTATAGTGGAGCTCTGCAAAAGCATAAATCCTGTGGCCAACATCTACTACATGAAGCACAAGCATCTAAAACTTGCGCACCATTTTCAAAAAAGAATTGAACAAAGTGAAGACTTCATAGCGGTCAGGTGCTGGTGCAGAAGATGTATACGTACCTAAATGATGGTACCTCAACCTTTTGACTTTCACCGCTGATCCCGAGGAAGGGCATCCATCAGTGTGCAGTTTAGGAGAGGAGAACAATGATGCAGGGGAAAGTACACAGGACCTTGATGAGATTCCTGATCTTTTCATAACACAAAACCAGGTAAGTTTCCAACAAATATTTTTATTGTACAATTTTTTAAAACACAGGACTAACTATAAAAAAAAATAGTATAGATTTTTATTGCAGTGAAACACACATTGTGGTTAATTCTAAATTGTGATGCTATCCTGCCATTCCACTGATCCAGTTGTGTGGAGGTAATGCAAGTACTGGGTTTGGTTTTCTTTTGCCGACACCCAAGCATTCTGCATAAGGAATAAGCGAGAATGCATCTGGAATTCTCGCGAAAATTTCCTCGAAAGTCCAGTGGTTCTGCGAAATTTCAGCAAACCGATTTTGCGAAAACATCGGAAGATCGAGGAAATTATAACAAGAAGATTAACAGGGGATTCCCAGGATTCCCTGCATTCATTGAGAAGAGTGTGCAATCCCCGGGGATGGCAGAGGATGATGCATGTTGATGCATGATGCAGCCCTGGAAATCCTCCAGTTTGGCAAGAGCCATGGCCGCATTCATTGAGTACAGTGTGCGATCCCTGGCCCTGAGGGTAATTAACTTCTAGTGCCCCGGGGATTGCACACTCTTCCCAATGAATGCAGCCACAGCTGCAATTCATTGACAAAATGCCCAAAGGAGAACCTCCTAACATTGTAATATTGTAAGTATCTCTTACAAATGATACATTTGTTACAGATACAAATGTATCATTTGTAAGAGATATTTCTATAACAATGTCAGGAGTAGTGTTGGTCGAATAGCTCACTATTCGATTCGACAGCTATTCGGCCGAATATAGCAAAAAAATTCGGGTGGTCGAATTCGAATTCGAATCCCATTAAAGTCAATGGGAGAAAAATTTGGGTTTGTTTCAGCACTGTGTAGAGTAATTGAAAGCAGGTGCCTTCAATTAGCTGTAACCGCAGGCAATAGGAGGGCAATGAATGGAAATACTATGTCCATTCATACCTCTACTGCTCTGTGATTGGTATTTCTACACTTTGGCTGTTTCGAGGAAGGTGCAGTTGCTTGTTGACCAGCTTTGGTTTCAATGTTTTTTATTGGAAATTTTTAACAATACAAAAAGAAAATAAACAGATTGTAAAGGGAACATTAACTACAAAGAACATAAAAACATTTTGTGTAACAAAATAAGCGTAAAATATAATAACTAATAGCATATTATCACTCATTCATCATTCAATAATAATGTTCTCAACTACTAATTATTAGAAACCACAGAGAAAAAATGTTTTAGGAATCGGATTTGAAAAGTGTTAGGAGCATATTATGCTGCAATAGTTACTTCTGTATCATAAATCTGGCATTGTAAGATTAAATATCTACCAATCGGATCTATTATTTCCGCATTACACTGAATGGGAGCTTCTTTATGAAAATCCACTAGGACACCTCTTTTTTTTTCAACTGAAAATTGAATAGAAACACCTAGGGATAACATTTATGACAATATTTCGGACTAGACTAGTAGAGAACCTTGTCTCCTGCAAACAGACAACGTGTGCTTTCTGCGCTGCAAAATGGTTGAAAACATTCTGACGTCTATGAGGAGAGGTAAGACCCTAGATATTTTGTGTTACAAAAGTATAATGAGTTTTAGCCATAATCCTATGGGTCCTGGTATTGCAGCGGTTAATACAATTTCTGCAGAAACATACAATTGCGCCAAAGTGGAGAGTGAATTGGAGGAAAAAGGGTTAACAAATAAGGGAAGGCATAGCCCTGGTAATTCCTGGTAATTCCTTGACAAAAATGACACATCGTTCGTACACATGTTCTTTATGTAATAACACTCAGAACCCTTATTTCTTGTACGTCACTTCCTCCGGTAGAGAAACAATCATATCTAGTGTGTGCACATTATCTTTGAACGATCGTATCGTTTCAGCATGTACAAAATCTTGCACTATACGATCATTCAAAATAATCATGAATAATCGTTGATTGGTCGTTATTCATTCGTTTTCCAACGATAATTATTGCACATGTGTACATAGCCTTAAAAACTATATGAATCATTGAAATGAAAATACAACACATCAAGTAAAAGTGTGGGGGAAAACAAACTGTGCTAGATTGTAATGCTTTCTTACTGAGAATACACTAAAATTTGCCTTTTAATTTTTAAAATTCCTTTGATTTATGACAAATGCGTCCATCTGTGACATTCTTTTCCCTAAACTTAGTGGCAGTGAGGAAACATTATACTTTAATAATACAGAAATCTCCCCAGTTCACATAAAACTAATCTCGAAATACATTTTTTTAATATTTGTCCCACGGAAAATTTAGATGTTAAAGCTGAAATAAATTTGTTTTGGATGGTTCTAAATTCCTCCTTTATAAAGCATGATAACACATTATAGTATCACAGCCTTTCAACTAATAAACCAAACTGAATTCTTTAATACTATAACCCTATTCCCTTTAAGGTCCCATGTGCGCTATGCAGCCTTCTGTGGCCAATACTCTGTGTATAAGTGATAGATAGTATTATATTTTCTTTCCCTGAACTCATGTTCCTTCAGACTCTAATGTGCCATTTCATACTTGGCTGTTGCCCTTTTATAAGCAATATTAGCATTGTTATAGTTTAAAAAACATGGTAGACTAAGGTCTGAGGTTTAAAATGGTTGTTTACTGGCAAAAGCAAATGCAGGTCAAAATTAAAATTAGACATCCCATCATATACAATCTTTAATAGTGTATTAGAAAAAAAAATGTTACAAAAAAAAAGGATACACATGGAATTTGCATGTTTTTCATTCTTTTTAAAATAAGTTATACATAAGCCTAATTATTACCAACTCCACTAGGCTTTACTATTACCATTTAGTAGATTCCCACATAATTGGAATTACAGATTAGCATGAGACACAATAGTAGGAGGTATAGCTTCAAGGAGGAAATCGAACAGAGAATGGACCCATAGGAAAATTACTTATGGTCAAGAGCCTATACTGTATGTGCTTATTTTGGAGCCTGTAATTTTATTAGGGAGACCCACTCTGGAGGAAAGATACAGAGAAATCTGGAGGTGGTAGTTGCAATACAGTACTCTCCATCGCTATCTTTAGGGTGGTAATTTTTTTTATTTGCCAGCATTCAAATGACTTTTGTTAGTTTGGTGGAAAAGCTTTCTCTAAAAGATGTCACTTCAGTAGGGTGCTCGTGCTTTTAGATATCATTTGTTTATTGCTATTCTGGCTTTTGACAAGATGTTACATTAATATTTTCATCCCTAAAAAAAATTGTTACTGTTTCCCAAAAAGACACATAATAGACAGGTATTAGTGGGTTGTTCACCAATAGAGGATTGGCATACAAAACGTCCACATTGTTTAAAGAATATAAAAGGAAAAAACTAATAAAGAGATTTCTATTGTTTCAGAGTATCAGGGAATATCAGCAACTGGCATGTTTATTAGGGCATGCAAGCCTTTCTGGGGTGATTAGTTACATAATTGATCAGTGCATGCACCTTGATCTAAAAACATTGGATTATGGGACAGATCCACTAGAGATCAAATATCATGCTCATTTCTCCCCATTTTTGAAAACAAGTTGAATGGATATTAGAAAAGATGTTTTCATGTCTGGTGTTACTTCAATAAATATGTGACTGTGCCCTTTGCTTAGGTGATCTTTAAGTGGATTCACTGCCATTTGTGTAAAAGGCTTCTGTTTTATTTTTGTACATAGTTTCAGCAATAATGGGGATTCCTGTACTTTAATTCTTTATTAATACACTAAAAAGAATACTGTGTAATGGCTAATGCCACTGCACTGTTATTACCCAGTTTAGGTGTACTTTTAGGGTGCAGTGAGATTTTTCCTTGCTTTAAGACAACATGATCTATTTTCTCGGTCAAAATAACAATTGTTAGCAATGAGCAGTGAGATACACAGAAGATTATTTACTAAAGGAGTTAAAATATTCACTGTAAATCATTGGGAATATTCTTTTCATTAACCAGTCATAAAATAGCAAATTCTTGTTCATTTTAAAAAAATATTTATATGGCCTAATAATTGAAGTTGTTTACACTATTTTTAAGTAAAGATTCCCAACACCTTTTGTAAATCAGCCCATAAACTGTGAGCTTGTTGTGTTTGTTGTTTTTTATATAAGTTGCTCCTACCTAATTAAAATACTGTAGCTAAAAAGTTTATTAATTAAATATTATTAATTAAAAGTTTATATAGTGTTTAACAATATTAACAACTTTTATTTTTTACACAAATTCTTCACTTAATAAGTTCAGAGTGTAATTTTTGTGCTGTCCTTTCCTGACAAAATCCTGTTTGGCCAGCTAGGATCTTAATAGTTTTCACCTCTGGCACTGAGGTTTGTTTGCTTTAAACAGAATACATTGCACAGATGCCAGCAGACTAAAACATTAGAGGAGTACATCTTTATAAATATACTGTATAACAAAATTGTTTTCAGTCCATAGTCCCGCCATTTTCCTGTTTCCTAAGTTGCTATTCATGCACATTGTAGATCAGCAGTATATGTGATTTTAGATCCTCATTTCCAAGGCAGCACCACATTCACAGATGGAGCCCTGATGGTTTATAGGGCTCTGGTGTATTTCTTATGGTTCATTACGTTCTTAAATCTCGTACATTTAAATTTACATATTAGGGTTTCTGACAGCGCAGATAGCCATGGGAATAGTGTAATCATAAAGGAGTGTCACATTATGATTTTACTATGAAATATTTAGCAATTTTCCTGATGGGAATATAGAATTTGATTAGATCAGCGTTGCACTGAATTAGTTTTATTGTTGAAAATAAACTGTAGGTAATAGTTACCTTTTATCTTTCTTCACTTAAGTAAATATGTCATGCTTGATTTATCTGTGTAGAAGACTTGTGTGACCGTTTATATAATTTAAATACACAAATACATGTCTATTTACTGGCCAGTCCATTAAGTGCACCTTGCTACCAGCCTGCTAGACCCCCTTTTGCCTTCAGAACTGCTATAAATCTTTGTGACATAGATTTAACAAGGTGATGGAAAGATCTCTCAGTGAAAGCATCACACAGTTGCTGCAGATTTGGCATATGTGTTTCCATGATGCGAATCTCTCATTCCACCACATCCCAGAGGTGCTCTATTTGATTGAGATCTGGTGATTGTCGAGGCTGTTTGACTACAGCAAAATCTTTGTCATGGTCAAGAAACCTGGAAGTAGTCATCAGAGTATGGGTACACTGCAGTGATAAAAGGATAGACATGGCCAGCAGCAATACTAATGTATATGGTGGCATTTAAATGATGCTCATTTGGTACTAAGAAGCAAAATTGTTTCAAAGAATTTCCCCCACATCGTTACACCACCAGCCTGAACCATTAATTCAAGGCAGATTGGATCTGTGCTTTTATGTTGTTGATACCAAATTCTAACCCTACTCATCAGACCAGGCAATGTTTTTCCAGTCTTCTCTTGTACAATTTTGGTGAACTTATTTCAAATTGTAGCATCAGCTGCCTGTCTGCTTCAAATTTCGACATGTGCATTAGGAGAAATACTCTCCTGCATTTCTCTTTTGTAATAAGTGGTTGTTTGAGGTACTCTTTCTTTCACCTTGAAACAGTCCGGTTATTTTCCTCTGACCTTGCATCAACGGGCACATTTATGGAGTGAACTGCTGCTTACTGGATTTTTATGCAAATTTCAGACTATTCGCTGTAAACTCTAGAGGTTGTTGTAGTCACAAAGGTCTGATCATTCAAAAATAAGCAATCCTCTCATGTGGACATGTGAAAGCAAAGCATATTTGTAGAAAAACCTGCAAAAAAAAAAAAAAAATTCCTATACCAAAAAAAGACAGCATGCTATCATAAACAGGCTGTAGAGGGAGATGGGGAAAGCCTAAGGATTGATGCAGCAGAATTGGACTATCAGAGAAGACATGCTTCATTACTACTTTAGAAAACTAGGAAGAAAAAATATAAATATATAATTGACCATGGTTCCTAAAGAGAGTAACAATAATAGGATTTTGGTAAAGAATCAATTTGCCTTGCTTTACTCACATATAAACAAAATTGATATTATAAAGCAGGACCCTATGTTTGTGTGTGTGTGTGTGTGTGTGTGTGTGTGTGTAAAATAAGAGCTAAGGAAGATACAGCTTTTATATAACAGATAACATTTATATCACACACATACATGTGAATTTGAGGTCCAAACTCGAGCTGTACAGCATAGCCTGTGTACTCAATCTCACATATTAGTTGTCCAGAAATTGGGCACCCCTCGAAGGGAGTTTGGTAAAGTGCTCTGAGATTCCACTTATTTACTCATATTGATTTTGGGTAAACATGGATTGGAGTAATAAGTGATACTGTTTCTCATGGCTAGAGTCACCAACACTGTTGGAGAATAAAAAATTAAGGAATTCTGTCTCATT
Organism: Pyxicephalus adspersus; assembly: GCF_032062135.1. Taxonomy (NCBI): domain Eukaryota; kingdom Metazoa; phylum Chordata; class Amphibia; order Anura; family Pyxicephalidae; genus Pyxicephalus; species Pyxicephalus adspersus. The sequence goes on from NC_092859.1 coordinate 65,897,309, forward strand.
CCAATCTCAGCTGAACATTCCGTCCCGTTTTTGCTTAACAACCATCTGAAACCTATATTGAAGTCTTTTTTTCTAATAGTAAACGAGTTGCTTAGTATATTATTTAAATAGCCCTTTACTTGAGAATGTGCATGCATGTGTGTGAAGGTGTGTTTGCTTGCAAAAGGTATTTAGGCAAATGAATGAAAACCATGGAAGTACAGGGAATCAAAAGGCTCTGGTGCTGGAATTAGTTCCATCCAACAAGCATTGTTTCCTATAAGCTTTTTTTTTGGTTTCTTTTTTTTTATTGTTTAAAGACTCTAGGGGAGTTTGTTTGAGCTAAAATAATATTCTGTATATGACCTTAGTGCAAAGTCATACCTTTGTCCGACTTCTAGACATGGAAGTGGTCAATTTCTGTTACAATTGTTACTTGGTAAATATTTATTGCACCATAACATCTGTAAAAAATCTCTGACATGTTCTCTGCAAGTGATGAAGCTATATTATGTGTTGTAAAATGCTGCTCAAGCCTTATAATGTCTTTATCATGGAAAGACCTCGAGCATAAGCACTTGGAACCAACAACAATTACCATCAAATTTCAAAACTCAATAAAGTTTCTCAGGTGACTTGCCAAGAGAAACATTTTGATGAGATTTTCGGCTGGCAACATCTAAAATCTTAATTGGGAGGATAATAAACATGCGTAAATGTGTGCCATTCTGTTAATATACCCCTCCAGAGGGCGAAAACCGCCTAAGCTGTGATAACAAATCTGTGCCAATTTAAACAGGAACAGCTGGGGTACAAAGACCTCTTTTGTTTTGATAGTCAAAATCAGTAACTGGAAACAGGTCAAAAAAAAGTAATTTACCTTAGATGATGATCAAATTCAGAAACATAGAAATCTAAAAATAAATTAAGATACACTGATTACATTCCTATTCAGAACCAATTACTTTATTACCAGTAGCAATATATTATATTAAAGAATTAACAAGACAGAATTCTAATGACCAACACACAAATTTTTACCTACATAAATCACGGCTTTCATAATTGCCCCCTAAAAGATTATTGCTCTAATCATTGCTATTAAGAGAACCAGTCTTGGCTGTACTTCTACAAAAAAAAATAAATATCCAGTTTTTATGTGACCCTGTCATAATATTAGCAAAATAAAAAAAGAACTAACCTGCAAAAGAAACAACTTCATACATACTAGTTCACCAGGCCATTTGCTAAGACTTTATCCTGTAGCACCAATCCAAGGCCTCACTTCTGGGTATGTAGTAGACTCATTTTTTACTTGCCTTTTTTATAGTCACTTACTGTACCTGGGTGTGACACTGCAGCTTTTGCCAAAAGTCATCTGAAATCTTACAAGGACTGTTTTGGTATGAAAATTCAATATATACAATTCATTATATTATAAAATATTACAAAATATTTGGTATAGATTCAACATATACACTGCCAACAAAATATTAAGGGAGTCATGTTTTTTTCTTTTTTTATATTATTTTTAATAGTTTAATCATGACAATAGGCAGAATGTAAGGGTAAGTTCATGAACTTCTTCTGGGCTGTATCCTTATAAACGTTGTGGCTAGGTGTGTTTCTCATCCGGCACATGTACAGGTATGTGTGCATTAGCATTCAATATGGTTTATACCCTAATAAATGCTAATGCACACATAACTGCAGATGTGTGAACTGTGGGTAGATATACAATATATAAAATAAACACAGCTCTATACTCATATACACATCATCCATTTTTTGTTAATACAAGCAGCATTTAAATCTGACTGGGTGTCAACCTCTAGCAGGGAAGCAGTAGAAATTGCCAATCAATTGGCCTACAGTGAGCATGTACTTAAAAAGCACATGTTGATAAAAGGGGAGACTTAAAGCTCTCCAAGGCTAGAGAGAGATCAATTTAATCAGTGAGTTATCCAGCAAACTTGGAATAGATTTCTAGCAAATGTTTTTAAACCTAGACCAGATCCATTCCTGGTTTGCTGGATCACACAGCTTCATTGATGAAAGTGTATTCCTTACAGTCTTGGGAAGTTTTATTAAATCAGGCCCTGTATATTAGACCAGGAGTTTTAAACTCACATCTGCCATCATAACATTTTGTTATATTAGGTTAACCTGATACATTTCCTAATCTGATTATGTTAACCCCCAGCTAGTTAAATGTGGTTTAACATGGTGGTACCCAGCTGATCCATGCCTCCGCCACTGGATTGTATCCTAGTTTGTCTTGGTTTTTCATCTAATTCATGTAGTTACTGACCTCAACCTCCTTCTCACCATGACAATAAAGTCCTTTGTGATACTAGGTGTATGTTGCTTACCTTCTCTTTGATTTTCAACTGCTGTTTCTGATGACTGCTCCCTTTTAATTTACATGACTGTCTTTGGCATCTTTAAGGTGTTTCTGTCTATTAGCAAAGTTGTCTTTGTATGTAGTACATTATAGGCTATGGTTTACAGCTGGCTAGTGTTTTTTTCTAGATCTAAATTCTGAGTACTTCTTTTATGTATGCATGTAAGGAACATGATTCACTGTGAAAGTTAATGGGGGATGTTCTGCTAAACAATACAACATAAAGATGTATTGGTCTTCAAGCAGCAACTGTTAAACCAGTGCTCAAAGCATGTGTGACACTTTCTTGCAACATTATATTTCTCCTATTCAAAGTAATATAAGCTGTAGTATTAATATACTGCATCTAGACAAAAATAGTGTTTTCATTGCTTGAGGCATAGTACCACCTAATGACCACTGAACCGAAGACTTGTATCAGTACTTACAACCACAAATAGTGGTTGGAAAGCTCTGAACCTTGTAATCAGTATGTTATTATACATTTGTCCTTGTTACATTAGATTGTTCCACAGTAGCAGTAATTCTTGAGGGGACTAAACAATGCAGTTTTACAGCTGTATGTATTCTGAGGTGTTCAGAGACATACTGTCTGCTCAAAGCCAGGTAAATGCAGTCAAATTGATTGGGAGGCGTTTCATGATACAGATGGACAATGACCCAAAACATACAGCCAAAGCAAGCCAGTTTATTAAATTAAAGCTGAATTAAATTGAAGTTGAGTTAAGTTGAATTAAAGCTTAACGTCTGTAGTTCAACTACATCTGAGTTGTTTCATTTAAAATTAATTGTGGTAATGTATAGAACCAAAATTAGAAAAAAGTTGTCACTGTCCAAATATTTATGGACCTAACTTTAGCTATCATTTGCACATGAACTTTTATTTATTGAATATATATATGCATTGATAGGGGTTATAATATCAATATTTATGCAGATAATATTCCTAATCAACAGGGGGGAATGAACATTTCCCAATCTGTTGCATTTGTATTTGTTTGGTAGGGTCCCTCAGGTGGCCATTTCAGACCAGAAGAGGAAATGCCTGAGGTTTGTGTAAGCAATCCATGTTGAAAGTTTGGGATTATTAAGAAATGTGTATAGATTTGTCTAACATTTTGTGTAACATTTGTCTGTGTTCCAATGTCAGGATGCTGTCTTAATATTGTAATGGTGACGCTGAAAGGTATGTTTCTTTTATTATGTATTTTTGATTTTTAATCCCTTTTAGCACCCAGTGGATGCAAGTGGATTGGGTGAACCCAGTGTGGCCAGACAGCTTCTAAGCCTCACTTAGAGGCTGGATGGCCTATAGAGTGGAGGAGTCAAGGATGGATGTGTGTGTATGGACATACATTATGCAAGAACATGCATACACACATTTAAATGTGTGTGCATGGACATACATGTATCCTCATGCAACTAAGACAAGAAAAGAAACAAAAAAAAAACTAAACTTACCTGAATTATGTAGCGCAGGTCCTTCTCTGAAAACACGGGAGCGGCATGTTCAGAATATTATTAAATTTAGAAAATATAAAAACATTTTATAAACATATTTACATATTTTTTTTAACAATTTTTTTTAAACTGTAGTGTCTGGGCATACCCTGAGGGGGGGCCATCCACAGCTGATGCTCTCTGGCAGACATCCTCCTGTTGATCCAGTACAGGCTATCCCGTAGACTTCCTGGTAGGTGAAGAAAAAACATAGAATATATTAACCGGAAGAGTTGGGTAAAAACATTTAGGAAAAGTACTGTCCTTGGAAAAACCAAACAAATTAAACTAGAAACTTACCAGCAGGATGTCTGCATGTCGCTGGGGTGGGGATGGGACCTCCTCAGAGCTGGCTGCCTCCATCGAGCTGGAACTGGCTGTTGATATGGAAGGAGACAAAAAAATTAGAGCGGTAAGTACTGAGCGAATGTAATAGTATAATATAGAGCTATTTCTTAAATTGCACAGTGTTTAAAAATGCAAGTTATGGTACCTAGTTTCATCAAGTTATGACTGTTTTGCTGTTTACACCAAGCAAAACAGGAAAGAAAGCTGCTTCCTGGGGCCAAGCTAATTATGGCAATGAAAGTAAAATGATGCAGTTTGGTGTCAATGAAGGCTGTGGCTTTTCACAAGGGACAAACTTGGCTAAGTGACATTTAACCATGACATGTAAGGTTTGGTCAAGGATAACAGATTAATGCTGAACTTCTAACAGATACTTTTTGGCTATGTCAAAAAATTGGGATAAAACATTTATTATTATACCAGTATAACTGAAGAACTTATGTCTATTTTTCTTCATGATAGCCAACAACCTAGAAAGAACTTTCATTTGACGCAAGATTAATGACTGGAAGCTACATAAAATCATGCTCAATCTTTGATTTTTAACACGGCACGGCCAACTGCCTGGCTGGCCACTCCACGACCAGCAGCCGCCGTCATAATTGAGAGTTGGCTGTAAAAAAAAAAAAAACACAAACATCCAAAATTAATAAAGGTAGTAAATAGAGTAAGTGATAAACAAACAGTTCCAAGGCCAGACAATACTACCTTTCACAACCAAAAAGCATTCTAAAACACCGTCCCTTAACAAAATGAAAAAATTACCAGACAGGATGCAGTCCCCCACTTTGTGGAGGAAATCCGGTCTCCTCTGCTTCAGGTCGCTCCTAGTAAGTTGAATCTAGCTAACACTTGAGTGAGTCCCTGCAGGGGTCTACAGTAGTGTTGGTCGAATAGCTCATTATTCGATTCGACCGCTATTCGGCCGAATAATGCATAATTATTCGGGTGATCGAACGTCGAATTCGAACTCGATTAAAGTCAATGGGGGAAAAATTCAGGTTGTTTTTCTGGACTGTGTAGAGCTTCTACAGCCTATAAATACATTTAAAAAGACATGTCAAGACTCCCCCAGCTCTGCACAACAACATTTTTAAAAAAAAAATAAGGAAGTCTTTTTTCTGTTGCTGGCAAGGCCATTTTACGGGGCGATCCAGAGAACATGCCGGATTTTATATAGTCTCCGAGTAGAGGCAGAGAGGGCACGAGGGGGTTCCTCTGGTCCTTAAATTAACCACCAGGTTTCACCACTCCGTTACAAGCCATACACAGGCTTCAGAGTACAGCCAGCTACACAGCTCTATTATTAGTTACAAGTGACAGGCAGCAGCAGCACGAGGAGGAGGCAGTGGGCACTGAGACAGAGCGGGGACCGCATTGGTAACTGGCATCTAGAGCTGGGTGTAGTGCATCATCAATGCCACCTAAATGGCTCTAATGCCGTATTTATGAATGTAGTACTGACAGGTGGCAACAGCAGGAGGAGGAGGCGGTGGGCCCTGAGATGGATCGTGGACAGCATTGGTAAGTGGCATCCAGAGCTGGGTACTGGGCAGGCGGCATCACAGTATGAGGAGGAGGCGGTGGGCCCTGAGAAGGAGCAAGGATGGCATTAGAGGTTGAGGCCATCACCTATATGGACAGTGTCGAAGCTGTAGCTATTGGAGACATGAAAGGATGAACGAGATTCCAATCTGTCCCTACCTACTATGTAGCGAAACCACATGAAACGTAACGGGCTTGGCGGAATCAGCGGGGAAAGAACACCCTGTTGAGCTTGAGTCTAGTCTGGCATCTAGAGCTGGGTACTGGGCAGTGGGCATGCGGCAGCAGTAACAGCATGAGGAGGAGGCGGCAGGCCCTGAGACAGAGTGTGGACAGCATTGTTAACTGCCATCTAGAGCTGGGTACTGGGCAGAAGGTGGCCGCAGCAACAGCTTGAGGCCATCATCCTTAATTGACAGTGTACAAGGTGTAGCTATTGGGATGAATGAGATTCCCACTGTCCTGTTCTTACGTTTCAAACATCATCTCGCATATGCATGCCTACTAGGCATAGTACATCACAAATCCAGGAAGAGGAGGAGGTGGAAGAGGATGAGGAGGACATTGCAGGCATAGGAGAAGGGGCGGAAGGGGCAGAGGAGGATTTTGAAGGTACATGGCATCCATCCACCCAAACACAAGGCGGCATGTTCCGTGGATGGCAAGACCAGATGGAGGAGGAGGACGACCCTGTGCTGCTGTTCAACTCACAGGAGTGTGGGTCCAGAAATACCTCGGCTGTGGGAACAATGCAACTATGGAACTATTCAGGCTTTTTTTCAGCAGAAGCAAGCCGCCAGTCGTGCAGCAATTGCCACTCAGCAGTGCTACTCAATCATGGTGCAGGAATACCTGAGTTCTACATGGGACATCTGCAACCTGCAAAGTCAGGACCCACTGGGCTACTGGGTATCCAAGCTTGAGCAGTGGCCGGAGCTGGCAGAAAATGCCATTCAGATCCTTGCCTGCCCAGCCGCAAGTGTGCTATCTGAAATAGCGTTCAGTGCAGTAGGGGGCATAGTTAGTGACAAGCGGATTGGGCTCTCCGCAGAAAATGTCGACCAAATCACTTTTAATAAAATGAAAAAGGTTTGGATCGGCAATGACTTCAACACCCCCTCTGTAGAGTGAACTGATTAGTCGTCAACTGCTGCACAGCTTACTGACACCTTGATGAGGAGAGCACTTTCACAGCCTTCTGCATCTCCCTCTACTCCTCTCTCTCATGGCCTTCTACCTCCACTCTCTCTCTGAGGCCTATAACTTGCAATGTAGCTGCGTAACTGGCTAATTTGTTTTACGGAGGACAACCCTCAGAGCCCTCTGCCTCTATATACTTTGAGGCCTATATCACTTGTAACGGAGCTGTGATTCATAATTAAAAATTTGTAATTTTTGTAGAGAAATACAGAAATTTTGGCTTTTGTGACAGATTGGAAGAGGTATCAGAATTAAAGATCTGTATTTTTTGGAGAGAAATACAGACATTTTTTGATGGCTTTTTTGATACATAGCAAGTAGAATCAGAATGAAATATCTGTTTTTTTTTTTTTAATAAATACCGAAATTTTTCTGGTTTTTGTGATAGCAAGAGGTATTATAATTAAATATCTGTATTTTTTGGAAAGAAATACAGACATTTTATGGCTTTTTAGATAGAGAGCAAGTGGTATCAGAATGAAATATCTGTATTTTTTGGAGAGAAATACAGATAATTTTATGGATATTTTGATAGATAGCAAGGGTTATCAGAATGAAATATCTGTATTTTTTTTACAGAAATACGGAAATTTTTCTGAATATTTTGATAGCAAGTGGGATCAGAATGAAATATTTAAATAAAAAAGAATAATTAAATATTTGTATTTTTGGTAGAGAAATACAGAATTTTTTCTGTCCTTTTGGATAGATAGCAAATAGTATCAACATTAAATATCTGTATTTTTTTAAAGAAATACAGAATTTTTTTTGGCTTTTGTGACAGATTGAAAGAGATATCGGAATTAAAGATCTGTCTTTTTTGAAAGATAGCAAGTGTGGTCACAATGAAATAACTGTATTTCTTATAGATAAATACAGATTTTTTTCTGCTTTTAGTGATAGATTGCAAGAGGTATCATAATTAAATATCTATATTTTTTGTAGAGAAATACTGACATTTTTCTGTCTTTTTTGATAGCAAGTGTATCAGAATGAAATATCTGTATTTTTTATAGATAAATACAGATTTTTTTTTTTTT
>NC_092859.1:65905486-65947534 GCF_032062135.1 Pyxicephalus adspersus
TTTTTTTCCAGAAAACCAGAAATTTGTCTGGCTTTTTTGATAGCAAGTGCGATCAGATTGAAATATCTGTATTAACCATAGATAAATATAGAAATTTTTCTGCTTTTTGTGATAGATTGCAAGAGGTATTTTAATTAAATATCAGTATTTTTGGAGAGAAATACAGAGATTTTTATGGCTTTTTAGATAGATAGCAAGTAGGATCGGAATCAAATATCTGTATTTTTTACGATTAAATACAGATTTTTTCTGTTTTTTGTGATAGATTGCAAGAGGTATCATAAATAAATATCTGTATTTTTTGGAGAAAAATACAGACATTTTAATGGCTTTTTTGATAGAAAGTGATATCAGAATAAAATATCAGTATTAGTTTTAGAGAAATATAGAATGTTTTTGGCTTTTATGATAGATTGCAAGCGGGATCAGAATTAAATATCTGTATTTCTTATAGATAAATACCAAAAAAATGTCAGTTTTTTTGAAAGATTGCAAGAGGTATCATAATTAAATATCTGTATTCTTTGTGAGCAAATACAGAAATATTTTTGACTTTTTTGATGGATAGCAAGTGGTATCAGAATGAAATATCTTTATTTTTTTACATAAATACAGACATTTTCTGGATTTTTTGATAGATAGCAAGTGGTATAAGAATGAAATATCTTTTTTTACAGAAATTCAGACAATTTTCTGGCTTTTCTAATAGCAAGTGGGATCAGAATGAAATATCTGTATTTTGTTTAGAGAAATATAGAATTTTTTGGGCTTTTATGTTATATAACAAGTGGGTTTAGAATTGAGATGAGTGAATCAAAGCGACAAAGTGGAATTCGATCCGAATTTCAGGAAAAATTTGATTCGCAACGAATGCGAATTTCCTCGAGCTTCGTTGTAACGAATTGCAATTTTTCCTAAAATGGCAGCTAAAATGGGGGCTACACGTGTGAGGACATGGGGCAAGGAACTCTGGGAAGGCGGGATGACTTATAATGTCTTGCATGCAGCCAATCAACAGCCAGCCAGCCCTGTGAGGTCACAGCCCTATAAATTACCTTAGCTTGGATTAAGACATTTTACAGCGTTCTGAGTGCAAGGAGAGATGTCTGCAGGCACTAGGGTGAGTGATAGCAAAAACCTCAATGTGAGAAAAAAAACTGAAAAATCGATTTATAAGTGCAGGGAAAGGGTAGGGAGGAAACATTTCACAGCATCTTAGTGCAGAGAGAGAGGTCAAAAGGTTCTAGGGACAATGCTAGAAAAGCGATTTACAAGTGCAGGGAAAGATTATTTGGGGATCCAAATAGCCATTATACAGCTCTGTCATTCTAGCAATTTTTTCTTGTTATTGGGGTTCAAGTGCTATGTTGAAAAGCCTTTAGTGGAAAAAGAAAAATATATACGCATTTCACTTCTGCAGTTATATGTGGTGAAATCGTTTAGTGGCCTATTTCAGTACAAAAAGAAAAATATATACACACTTCACTGTCTGCAGTTATATGTGGTGAAATCGTTTAGTGGCCTATTTCAGTACAAAAAGAAAAATATATACGCACTTCACTGTTGCAGTTATTTGTGGTGAAAGCGTTTATTAGCCTATTTCAATACAAAAAGAAAAATATATTCTCAGTTCACTTCTGCAGTTATATGTGGTGAAAGCATTTAGTGAGGTATTTAAGCACAAAAAGAAAAGTTCACTGTTGCAGTTATTTGTGGTAAAGGCGTTTAGTGGCCTATTTCTGTACAAAAAGAAAAATATATTCGTCGCTTTTAGGGGTGTTTTATTTTGCTTTGAATTTATTTACTTCAGCTAAAAGTATGCCAGACAGAGAAGTGCCAGGCCATGCACTGGCACAGGGAGAGGTCGCAGCAGAGTAAGGGGGCGTGTCAGCAGGAGTCACAGCGAGAGTCCTGAGCTCCTGGTGCCATCTAGCGGTCGTGTCTTGACCAGCAACCCAGCGGTTCTTGATTGGTTAACTCGGTCATCAACTTCATCCCAAGTGACATCAGACACCCCCAGCCAACAGTCGGTGGGTTCGTCAGATACAACCCTTAGTTGGCATGGCCCAGGAGCAGGCCCTGTGCCCTCACCTGTCCTCAACATGTCCTCAACATGACAAGCTAGTAGAGGACAGTCAGCAGCTACTGCCCAGCCAAGATCTGGAGGAGACATCCGCCGCTTCCTCCGCTAGGCGGGCAAGTAGTGATGAGGAGAGTGGCGTGGGAGGGGGTGTTGCGAGCGGTCAGGCTCCTGACCCAGAGACCGTTGAGCAGGACATCAGTGACGTGCAGACACTACTCGATGATGATGAAGCCGATCGCACTTGGGAGCCGGGTGAAGAATGGGCTTCATCATCATCAGGAGAAGAGGGTGGCAGCTTGCCAGTGAGGCAGTGGCTGAGCCAGCAAGGTGGTAGCATGGCTTGGAAACAGCAGGGTGGCAGCAGTGGGAGCCAAATGTGCCTGAGGTAGACCACCTGCTTCTCAGCAGCCTACCTGTCTGGGAAGTAGTGGTGCATTGGTTCACAGAGGCAGTGGCGGTAGCAGTCAGTCAGTGCGGAGTGTTGGGGAAAATCACCTACTCGGCGGTGTGGCAGTTTTTTGTTAAGCGGCTGGAGGAGGTTAACACGGCCATATGTAGAATATGTGGGCAGAAGGTGAAGCGTGGCCAGGGTGCCAATGTTGGCATGCAGTGTCACCATAAAGTGGCCTGGGAGAACCGTGGCTCCAATGTGGTGGTCCAGCCTGCTGCGGCAACTGCTGCATCACCCAGTGGCACGCATCGGGTTTCAGGCAGTCAAGGCTCGACCACCTCAGCCGAAGAGAGCTGTATGTCATTTCCATTTTCTGCTGGTCCAGATGCTCCTCCTACTCCTCGTCAGTCATTCCGTCAGCAATCGATAACCAAAGCGATTGCCAAGAGACAACAGTATGCGTGCACTCATCCAACGGCGCAGAAGCTGAACGGCATCCCCAACATAGGCTGATATGCGACGTTTCCACCCGTTGGAATTCCACCTTCCATATGTTGGACTGACTATACGAACAGAAACAGGCCATCAACGATTTCTTAATGATGCAAGCGGATAGGAGTACTCCCATGTGTAACTTCGATGTCAGCCAGTGGCAGCTCATGCGTGACACCTGCTGTTTGCTCAACCCCCTTGAGAAGGCCACGATATATGTCAGTCGCCAGAACTACGGGATGAACAACATCATTCCACTGCTTCATGTCCAGGAGCAGATGCTGGTAAATCTGGCTGGTCGTAGGACTGGAGATGTGGCGCCTAGATCTCACGGCCACATGAGCCCTGTGGGGGCTGAACTGGAGGAGGAGGAGGACATTGGAGCACAGGCAATCTATAGTGAAATGGGTGGTTTTTCTACTCAGGGGACAGGAGAGGAGGAGCAGGAGCAGCCAGAGGAGCAAGAGGGAGATGAGGAACACAAGTACCTAGCTGTAGATGCCAGTTACAAATGCTGTCCACACTCCATCTCAGGGCCCACCACCTCTTCCTCCTGCTGTTACTGCTGCCGCCTGCCCAGTACACAGCTGTAGATGCCAGTTAACATTGCTGTCCATGCCACATTTTACAAAGTTACAGCTATCAGGAAAAGGCAGTCCCCTACACAGCAATGTCTCCAGTAGCTACAGCTTCTATACTGTCCATGTAGGTGATGCCCTCAATCTTTAATGCCGTCCTTGATCCATCTCAGGGATTACCTTCTCCTCCTCATGCTGTTACTGCTGCTGCCTGCCCAGTACCCAGCTCTGGATGCCAGATACTCCATTCCTAAAAATGGTATTACAGACATCTAGTTGGCGTTGATGATGCACTACACCCAGCTCTAGATGCCAGTTACCAATTCGGTCCCCACCCTGTCTCAGTGCCCACTGCCTCCTTCTCCTGCTGCTGCCTCCTGTCAGTACCCAGCTGTGGATTCCAGTTAACAATGCGGTCCCCACTCCTGTGAGCCCTTTATAACTTGTAATAGAGCTGTGTAACTGGCTAATTGTTTGACTGAAAAAAACCCTCAGGGACCTTTGCCTGTACTCTGAAGCCTGTGTATGGCTTGTAACAGAGTGGTAAAACCTGGTGGCTAATTTTTGGACCAGGGGAACCCCCTTGGGGCCATCTCTGTGTCCACTTGGAGACCTGTAAAAGGTGTTCCCTTGACCGCCCCCTAAAATGGCCTTGCCAGCAACATAAAAAAAAGCCTTCCTTATTTTATACTTGTACAGTGTTGTGCATGGCTAGGGACATTTCTTGACATTTCTTTTAAAATGTATTGATAGGCTGTAGAAGCTCTACACAGTCCTGAAAAACAGCCCAAATTTTTCCCCCATTGACTTTATTGGAGTTCGAATTTGACGTTCATTCACCCGAATATTTTTTTCATAAGGTTTGAATTCAGGTGTAGCAAGCCAAAGAAGACGGGGAACAATTTCAGAAAATACAATTATGACAGCAGGGAAAAGCATTTTTATATTGCAAAAGTTTCAACTTTTGCAATATTTCCCCAAAGGTGAGTAATAGGGACATCAGGTAGAGGCCAAACTTGCAATAATCTAGATAATAAAACATATATATATATATATATATATATACACACACACACACACATTTTCCCACTTTAGACCTCTACTTCCTTTCCAAAATCATTCCACTAAAGATTTATCCAGCTAAAGCAGTGGAAAACTCTACCTCTATCATTGATAGGACCCCGCCATCTTATCAAGATGATCAGCTTTGCAAGACTGCTGTATCCAAGCAGACATTGCCTTTTTTGTTACGTTATGCTGATGTTCAGAAACTCCACTCGGCTTTCACCTCATTTATTTGGCAAGGTAACCCCCCCCCCCATATTTCTAGGATCAAATTATCTCTACCTAAACAGAACTTAGGGGTGGGTCTCCCTGACTTGAGAAAAAACAACCTGGCCTTTATATTTAGACATATAAAGGACTGGTGGCACAACACTAACCATTATACGATGACAAACATGGAGTTTTTATTAGTACTGCCCTACTCCCTTTTAGGACTCTTAAATACTCAGTTTTCCCTTGTTCCCCCTGAATTTAAAAGTAATCTCTTGCTGCCAGACACTTTGGTGGCCTGGCGGGAAATAAAAAAGTTATTCAGGTGCTATAAAGGGCCCACTACTGCTACCCCTCTGCGCTCTACACCTTTCTTTTCTCAGGGCCTTGCTTAGAAGGCATTTGAAGTATGGGATGATAGGGGCCTTAGATGTCTGGGACAAATTTTAGATTATTCCCATAAGCTTCTTCCATTGGACACGCTTAGACTCATATACGCACTGCCATCACATCACTTTATATGCTATTTACAAGTTAAAACCACCTTTTTTGGTTCCACTGCCTTTCGCTCCAACCTATCATTGCCACCAGTGGTCACACTTCTTTATGGTGAAGCTTCTGCTAAGCATTCCATATCTCTGCTTTATCCTCGCTTAATGGAAAGTACTGTTTCCACCCTTATATTACCATCCTTTGTATTGAAATTAGCTTATTTTTTGGACCTTTCCCCCACAGATACCCTGGATCTTTTGGAGACTAGTTGTAAGCGTGTCCACAAGATAATGATCAGTGAACAATGGAGGGAGGTTCATTTTAAAGTTATCCATAGAGCATAATATGCTTTTGATGTACCTGTCAAACCCATTTCATCTGTCTCCAGGCTTACTGCATGTCCTAAGTGTGCCTACAACAGAGCACCATTAGAGCATGTCCTTTGGAACTGCCCTGTTATTTCTCATTTCTGGAAAAAAGTCTTTGACTTTATGCAAAAAGTCAAAGGGCAGGCTAGACAAATACGTCCACATTTGGCCCTCTTTCACAATGTTTCCACATTGACACCCCTCAACATGACACAAACATAATCTTCAATTTCTAAATTTGAGCATCTCTGTCTTTTAGCGGCTAAGAAATGTATAGTGAAACAATGGATAGAACCCCTTCCGCCCACTACCTCGCAATTTTTACAATATATCCAAGCTATAATGAATTTAGATAAAACCGAAGCTACTCAGCATAGTGATACCCATCCACAAAGGTTATTTGACACTTGGATGAAATAATTACGACATACTTTATCACGCACCCAACTTAACGACATTATTGAGCTCTTTCAACATACGGTTTGGTATGATACCAGGAACCTCCACCCATATTAATACTTACTTGACTATAGGTGATTTGTTAGGCATTGGTGAGATATGACTGAATGAAGATTTGTGGATGCTGTATTTATGTCCTGTTTGCGAATCTGTGGATGTTTTGCGGGGATGTATTAAAATAAGGTGTTCGATTGCTCCTGGGAGCAGCAGAGTTAAGTAACTAATTCTTGGCAATACCCATTTGCTATGTTTTGTTATTGGGTATGTACTGTTAATTTTGTTGATTTGACTTTTTTGTTTGGAAAATGGTGTAAGGGCAGAAGAAATACCTGTTTGATACAATGCTGTTTATAATTAATGATTATTTGTATTTTCCTTCCTGCCAATAAAGAAATATTAAAAAAAAAAAAAAAAAAGAAAAAAATATGTATCCAAATATAAGTTCTCAGAGTAACAGTGATGTCATGGGTCATATCATGGGCAAGTTAGAGCGTATGTATTGATTATACCTACCCGATTCCCAATTTTTTAAATATATCTTTGGTCAAAACCCAACCTAGCTGCTTCTGTTGCTGTCCCAATACGAAATGAATGAATATTGGCTAAGGGCCAATTTTTCCAAACATTTCCGCAAAACAAAATTAAATTGGAATTTTCTTAAAGGAGAGCCATCTGTATAAACACACATGCATTAAGAGTAACCCATTTACCTGATTATAACTGATCTGTTTTGAATTTAGAAATCAGAATATGTAAAACAGAATCAGTCAAGACTACATGCCCAACCATTAAACCAGACTCACCTATCCTGTTACCTGACACAAGTTCAGCAAAAAAGCTAGAATAAAGGCAGTTTTTAAAAGCAAAGCCTCAAATTCAGAGTAACAAACTAAAACAGAGCTCATACAAAGCTTTCTTAACAGCTCAATACAAATGGGCCCTCTAGTATCTGGGCAGAAGGTTTAATTGTTTAAATGTCTCCTGGTATCCGGTGGGGCGCAAAGCCCCCCATTGGTGGCTGGAGTCATCCCGTTTTTTGGAGACATTGCCTCTCCCCTCAGATATCCCTTTTTCTGGACGGATATACGTGCATCCCTGCGGTTTGCCGGCTGCACTTCCGGTTTGGGGGGCAGAGCACAGCCGGCCACGAAGGATGCCGTCACACCAAGCCGGGACATAAGAGGAGGAGTGGAGGCACGGACGGCTCTCTTCAAAGTGCTGGCAGCTTTTGACAGGACTGGAACTGTGTTGTTTCTAAGAACAAGGTAGAATTTAAATAGATACTAGCTGTACCAAGGGCATTTATTTGTCTTGGAAGTATGAAGGGCAATCGCCCATGGAAATGAGTTGAATAGCTTTTTATGGAGCTCATAGTATAGGTATAAGGGGAAGAGGGGGAAAGAAAGAGGTTTCAGGCTCACGAGGTTTTTGTGCAAAAATAAATCAAGTGTGTATTTTTCAAGTTACAATTAGTACATACATCAAAGGTACATATTTATTTAAAGTTCAATATCCAAATGCCTGGTATTGTCACAGGGTTTGAATACTTTATTCTAGACATAAGACTCCTTCCAATGTCATACAAAGTACATATAAAGATTGAAAACAAGGTAAGTATCATGCCACCTGTTACCGTCGCATGATTCACAACCCGTTTCCCCTGTTATAGGCTTCTTCAGGGGTATAAATTTGCAGAGATTGTATGATTTGTTTGGTTGGAGTGTAAGTAGGGGGGTAAAAGAAGCAGTATTCAGGCTGCATGCAGTTTGATATGTCCAAGCCCAAAGAAAAAAGATTGTTTAAATGTTGTCCAAGGAGATTAGGTCCAGTTCCTAATTAGGGGTTTTGTTAGAACCTAATCAAATAGGTATACCACCAGGAAAGGGTATGTAGTAAATCATGCAGCCAAAGGGCCCGTATGGACAAACTACAATGTCTTAGCACAATAGCAGCCCTCTTGGCTGCATAAGAAAGGATATCTTTATTCCTCTCCTCCCTCACCATTTTCTTTAGGATAAATAGATCTATACCTACTTGACTAGGTTCTCACAAAACCCCTATGTACTAATTGTAACTTGAAAAATACACACTTGGTTTATTTTTGCACAAAAACCTCCTGAGCCTGAAACCTCTTTCTTTCCCCCTCTTCCCCTTATACCTATACTATGAGCTCTAAATAATTAACAAAGACGTTGGCTCAACACAACCTTGATGAAACAAAGACAAGAACCAACACCAAAAACCTATTACCAGCTTTTTATGGAGACCTTTTTTCTTCTTATTCTTGATGTGAAGCTTTTTTGGATGCCTGTTGTTAGGAGGCGCCCTTTGGACTTACGATCCCAGGCGATGCTTCAGCGCAGGAGGGTGTACGAAACCTATTCCCTCTGGCGGTTGCGCTCCCGTTGCACATTCTGAACTCTGAATTTGTGGGCTTTGTACTCTACATTTATGGGCACCGGGTTGGCTGCTGGCCTATCTCCAGACACCATTCCTTGCACACCAAGTTCTGGGGCAACCAAGTGCTGGGAGACCAACCAGTCTCCCGAGGCTGAGCGGGGGCTGCTATAGGTGAAAACTGCGGCGATAGATTGGGGGATTGGTGTCTAGGGAATACTAGTATTGACTCGGGCCCTTACATTATAACAGGCCAAATATATTAAGAGTAAAATCTCTTCATGGAAGATTTTCAGGAGCAAGTCAGGCTCTTGACTGGTGCCGTTAACCAACTGGCACAGCGAGTAACTATCCAGGAAGGTCAGAGACAAAACTTCGCTCCTGCTGAACCCAAGGTTCCCCTTCCTGAGAAATTTTCTGGTGAATGCTGCCAATTTGAGAATTTCATGCAGTCCTGCAAATTGAATTTTCAGCTGTGGACAATCTCATCAGCCAGGGAGACCCAAAGAGTGGGCCTGGTCATATATTCTTTCTCCAGGGAGATTCTCACCTACCACCAGGGGACCCAGCCCTTTCCTTGGTGGATAGTTATTTCAAAGCCATGGGAATTTTGTATTGTGACCCAGACATGACCTCTACCACTAAAACCAAACCTCACAGTCTCGGACAAGGTAACAGACGGGCAGAGGAGTAAACCGCGGAGTTCCGTCCTTGAGCTGTCAGCTCCCAATGGAATGACCCTGCTCTCAAAAGCAAATTCCATTGAGGCCTATCTGATGCCATCAAGGACATTTTGGTCAATTACCCCATGCCAGAGACTCTGGATGAAATGATGATGCTAACCATCAGAATTGATCGCAGAATTCCCCAGTGCACATTACCTTCTGGAGGAGGAGCCAATGCAATTGGGCTCTTCAAAGCTGTCAGCCGCAGAATGGTCGAAGAGGAAAAGTAAAGGTCTCTGTTTGTACTGTAGGAAATCTGGCCATTTTGTGCGATCCTGCCCACGAAGGAACTCGAGAAATTTCAGCGTCTAGGGAGGCCCGAGGAAACATCCCTAGGTGAGCAGGTATGTCCTCTAAAATCCGATTGCATTTTATTGCCCGTAGAGATTTCCTGGGGCTCCACTGTAAAACATTGCCAGGCCTTCCTGGCCTGCCTACAACCTCATCAGAATAAGGCAGGGGGATGAGTGGAAAACTGCTTTTAATACTAGGGATGGGCATTATGAGTACCTGGTTATGCCATTTGGGTTGTGCAATGCCCTAGCAAGTTTCTAGGACTTCATTAACAATGTTTTCCGTGATTTTCTTGGGAAATTTGTAGTGGTTTACTTGGACGATATATTCGTTTTTTCACCTTCCCTGGCTCAGCATTGGGTTCATGTTAAGGCGGTTGTCCAGAAACTTAGGGAGAACCATTTGTGTGCCAAATTACGGAAGTGCGTGTTCAAAGTCAAATAGGTCCCTTTCCTAGGTTACATTGTCTCCGATCAGAGTCTGACCATGGATCCAGCCAAGGTCACTGCTGTCCTTGATTGGCCTCAGCCCATAAATTTGAAGGCCCTACAAAGATTCCTAGGTTTCGCCAATTTCTATAGGAGATTTATTAAGAACTACTTGGTTGTGGTCACTCCCTTTACTGATCTGACATGGAAGGGAGCAAATCCTTCCCAGTGGCCAACCCAGGCTTGTGAAGCCTATAAAAGATTGAAAGAGGCTTTTGGCTTTGCCCCTATCCCTGTACATCCAGATATCCAGCAACCCTTTTTTGTGGAGGTAGATGCATCCAAGCTTGGGGTCGGAGCAAATTTATCACAGTACAGGGGAAACCCAGAAGTTTACACCCTTGCTCCTTCTTTTCCAGTAAATTTTCTCCAGCAGAACAAAATTATGATTTTGGAAATCAAGAACTCTTGGCTATCAAATTAGCTTTTGAGGAGTGGAGACACTGGTTGGAGGGGGCAGAGCATCAAGTAACTGTATTTACTGACCATAAGTATCTAGAGTACATAGAGGGAGCCAAAAGATTAAATTCCCGACAAGCATGTTGGGCATTATTTTTTCACGTTTTAACTTTACCATAACATACATACAGGGGTCCAAAAATGTTAAGGCCGATGCCCTATCACGTAATTTTCCTGAAGCAGGCTGCTGCACAGATTATTTGCCCAAACCTTTCCTTCCCTCTCACTCTGTCCTCGGGGTATTATCTACTAGTCCGCTTTCCTCTGATCTATCGGCCCTTTTAGAGCCTCACCAGTCTGACCCACCTCCTAGCAAACCGTCGGGGTGGTTATATGTACCACTGCCCCTACGCCGGCAGGTCCTCCAGCAGTTTCATGAGTCCAAGGTTACTGGACACCCAGGAGAAAAAAAGACTTTGGCGTTACTTGTACACCATGTGTGGTGGCTGTCCCTTTCTGAGGATACTTGAGCATTTCTAAAGTCTTGCACCACGTTTGCTCGCAGTAAAACTCCTCACGTAGCCCCAGCGGGTACCCTTCAGCCACTGCCTGTCCCTGGCAAACCCTGGTCGCACATTGAGATTGATTTCATAGTGGATCCACCGGTGTCCAAAGGATGCACTATGTGGGTGGTGGTGGACTGGTTTAGTAAAATGGCGCACTTTGTACCCCTTCACAAACTGCCCACAGTGAAGGAATTATCGCAACATTTCATTGAGAATATTTTCTGGTTGCATGGTATCCCAGACAATGTAGTCTCTGTTAGAGGTGTGCAGTTTGAGTCCCAATTCTGGTTTTCGTTTTGTGCACCTTCAGGCATTTCCCTTTCCTTCTCTACTTTGTTTCAGGTTGTCAGGAGGAATAGGCAAATTATCTTCTATTTGCCGAGTTCACCTTTAACAATGCTGTATATTCCTCGACTAAAATGTCTCCATTTCAATGCCTTGGTGGATGGAATACAAAATTCTCTTCTTTGTTTAGTCCCCCCTCCAACATACCTCTATTGGAAGATTGGCTCACCAACAGGACCACTATTTGGTCTGAAGTACAACAAAACTCAAGTAAAACAAAACCACTGCCCAGAAAGCTTCAAACGATCTGTTGATCGACATTGTTCCAAGGAGCCAGAATTTGCTCCAGGGAACTTAGTTTGGTTTTACACCCCGAATATTGCCCTTCGCCAGCCCTCTACCAAGCTCGGGCAGAAATTCATTGGCCTATACTCTATTGCTGAGAGAATTAATGGAGTGACCTATAGGGTAACCCTGCCTTGCACTGTTAGGAGTGTAGACTCCTTCCATGTTTCGTTATTAAACCGGGAGCAAATGCAGCCCCTTCCTTGGAGCCTACCTCCCTTGAATGTGGAGGGTGAGCCTGAGTTTGACATTGAGAAAATTTTGGATTCTCATTGGGTACAAAATTCTCTCCAGTATTTGATAGATTGAAAAGGTTATGGTCCAGAGGAAAGGAATTGGGTTCCAGAACACCACGTTCATGCGGAAAAGTTAATCAGGAAGGTTCCTGATGAAAACCCTGAAAAAGCACAAGTGGAGGTCCAAAGGCCCCTTCCTCAAGAGGGGGGTAATGTTAGGAAGTGCCCTCTGGACCTGCGATTGCGCTTGTGGTAGCACTGGGGTTTCAGAATCAGTGCCCAGAGGGTTGCTGCATCCCTGTAGCTGGGATTTTTCCCTCCGCATCCTCTGCACTGAGGCTCCACAGCTGAAAGGAAATTGGAGCTGTGTGCAGCAGATTAGCAGAGGGGTTCCTGTTAATCCCTTGTTGTCATTGGCTGGTGGGCCTTTATAGCCTCTCTGCTCTCAGTCAGATGTGCCTGTTATAGTGTCTGCTGGGCTTACCTGTGTTGGATTGATTTTTGAGTATTCTCTGTTACTGACCTGTGCGTTTTCCTGACTATCTGTTGAACTCTGCCTGGACAGACCTCTGCTTGGGACCCCAACTCTGTTTGTGCCTTTCCCTTTGTACTTTGCTGGATGGACTAATTTCCTGTGTTTTTGACCTTGGCTTGTTTTTGGATTTCCTGACATTC
This sequence comes from Pyxicephalus adspersus, assembly GCF_032062135.1. Taxonomy (NCBI): domain Eukaryota; kingdom Metazoa; phylum Chordata; class Amphibia; order Anura; family Pyxicephalidae; genus Pyxicephalus; species Pyxicephalus adspersus. The sequence continues at coordinate 65,918,035 of NC_092859.1, forward strand.
TGAACTCTGCAGTTGTGAGCTCTGTACTCTGCATTTGTGGGCGCCGGGTTGGCTGCCGGCCTATCTCCAGACACCATCTCTTGCACACTAAGTTCTGGGGGCAACCGAGTGCTGGGAGACACAACCAGTCTCCCGAGGCTGGGCGGGGGCTGCTATAGGCGAAAACTGCGGCAATTGGGGGATTGGTGTCTGGGGAATACTGGTATTGACCCGGGCCTTACACCTGTTTATTGAGACACAGCTATCTTGGGTATCTATAACCATAAATTTAGTAGTATAATTTACATTGGCACTGCAGGTTATGATTTTTAAGCACTATGATGGTTTTATAAGTGGTACCCCAACACTAAGAATATATCCCTTCATGAAACATGCCTAAGGGAGGTCTGGCATAAATAATTAACAAGATAATTTAATTGATTTTTTTGTCCTATTACACAAATTATTTTATTGAAAGAAAATAAAATTATTTAAAACAATTCATGATTGGCTTAATGAATTTTTTAATAAACTTGGTATTTCATTGTAGAACTGGTATCTCATTGCAGAATGTCAAAACAGGCAGTTCCAAAGTAAGGTGTCTGTTTTCTTGCCTCTTTTCCCCCTCAAACCTCTTTTTGAGTCCCGGCTGAAATTTTTCTGTGAAAGGAGTTTTTTATATTTTGGATATAAATTGATTCTCATTGTAAGTATCAAAAGATTTTTGGGAAAAGCCAAATAAATCTTTTTTTAGGAATATTATCATAATTGATTAAATGCTATTTTTTGTAGAATTATCTGTATCCCTCCTGATGAAGTTGTTGTATCCACGAAACGCGTTGAGGACATTCATATACGTATGACATGAATGAGTGATACAGAATGTTATATTTTGTAACCATGTATATTTTTAATATTTTGTATTGAAGCTGTTTTTAACAAATAGAACCATGGTGTAAAGTAAAATGAATTATTTTGAAAACCTTTAAAAATCAAATGTATACATAGAAAATTTTGCTATGTGCCTTATCAGCCCCGTTTGTGTTCCCCTCAAACAACTGCTTTTAATTTAATTCGGGGATGTGGCACATTTTTTGTTATGGGTTACTTCTAGACTCATGGTATAGCATTACCAACTAACTTTAAAAAAACTTTCACAACAAATCGGCACAATACAATGTTTTTTCAGGACCAAAAAACAGAAAAGCCTTGAGATAGTGAACTACATTATCCCTACCCGACTCAAAAATTTAAAACCACTCCAAAAAGCTAGAAAATGTTTCAAAATATGCACATGACAATGAACAACCCATTGGGAGGCACATATCATAAAAGTAACAGCCATTAAAATAGAAACCTGAATGAACGATAACATTCAGGGGCTATGGGAAGTAGCCTAAAAGCAGACTTAATATCCGCTTTAGCTAACAAAGCATGTTGTCTATACATTCTCAATTTTGCTAACGCAGATTCAAAGGAAGTATAAGAAACTGATGCTAAAGAGGCATCAATCTCATTCAGTCACTCACCTTTCAAAAATGGTAAACAATGAAAGAGTCTAAAAGAATTAGGCTCCTTTTTTGGCACTATACCAACTAGAGAAATTCGAAAATCCCTAAAAGGAGGGATTGGGAAAGGACCCGCAACCCTTCCTTCAGCAATCTCTTTAAAAAATTTTCTGTCACAATATGTTTAAGCGTTGACACAGATTTCAGGTTATCCACTATAGTACAATCCAAGCCATTAAAAACTGGCAATTTGAAACCATATTTAAAACCATCACACAACATTTGAGCCCTCACCTTGTCTTGGTAGCAATTCAACCACCATTGCATTTTCCCAGATTCACTGGGGTGTGAACTATTGGGAAAGAATTTCTTTCTAAAAACAGGATTAGCATTTGCCCTTTTAAAACATCTAGGTAAGGGACTCTGAACATAACTTAAACTCATGTCTATACCGACAAGAATTCAGCTGTCTGCATTGACCTTTATTGAATGCAAAGCATACCCCTTTCTTGGTAGAAGGAAGTGTAGGCATAGAGATAGGTTGCCTTAAAGGAGCTGCTTTCTGAGGCAAAATTAGGTTCAACCACAATCCAACGTCCTTCATTTCCCAACGAAGGTTAGGATAGATTGATAACTTTAGCCAAAATGACTCATCATATTGAAACCAACCCGGACCCCCACAATTTTTGTATGCTTCTAGGATGATTTTAATATGTTGAAAAAGTGCATTGCAATATTGTATTTTTCTCGAAGAACACTGCTGAAAATGAAAAAAGCTTGCAGCCAATTATAGTTGTTCTAGCCTGCATCAATCTTCCTCTCCTTTGTCTTCAACTTTTTTTTTATCATTTTTAGAAAGAAATTCTTTTGAAGAAGCAAGAACCGACAATAAGTCAATTAATTCTCCCTTCCAAATCTTTTCTTTAATGGACAAAGAAAGATGAAACCCTGAAGGTGATACTTTACACAGAATAGCCTCCTTAAAACAAAATTCTGGAATATTATTCATACACCCAGAAGCATAGTTAATACTGGAACCTAAACTATTAGAATCAGATGACTGAGAAGAAGTAACTACACCAGGAGCAGCTACAGCAAATGTTGTATCACCCTGATTAGTAAACTGTCCAAACTGACTCATGTGAGACCAACTTTTCATCTTTTGCGCTCCTATTAGAACCACTAACAATTTGTGACAAAGAAATTACTAAATCATTTAAAGTAGTAAATTAGAATGCTCATCAGCAGTCATTTCACTGGTCTGCTGTGAATTTACTTCTCCAGATAAGGATTCATTGAATCCATAAGGATTCTTTGGGTAAACAGACACCTTCTTCTTGCTGTTGATTTATGAGTTCATTGACTACATTAACAGCACTGTCATCTGACCTCTGATCCAGCACAGGCAAAGGTATCCTTAATTAAGGAGCCCTCATCGTGTGTATTTATGGCCAGAGTCTGATCTGCTTCAGTCACTCTGTCTACTTGCCTAGGCATGGCTCGTCGCTCAGCAGAAAACTGCCGGCCACAGACCTGCCTGTGAACTTGAATCCTACGAGATGGAGATACAGGTCTTCTTCTTTTCCCACTCCGTGCAGCCGACCTTCTGACAGTCATGACAGATGCCTGCTTCTCCTCTTGAGATAACTGTACCTGCCTTTGACACTGACGCCTGGGGGATGGTGACTCAGGCCGTCTTTTCCTAATACTCTGCTTGGACGACCTGACAGGAATGACATATGCCAGCTCATCTTCATGACCCTGCTTACCTAATTCCTCATAATGAAGGGGAGCCTTTGCCAACCTGTAGAGAAGACCAAGAAGTAGAAGGACGCTCTAGAGCACAGCTTCTAATACACAGACGAGCTTGGAGAAGGCTGTGCTCTAAATCTTGAACCCCCTCATGCCTCTCGATCAACATATCTAGGGAACTCTCCTCTTGAAGATTTAGGTTAGCCTGAAAAGCCGGAGGCACAGATGAGGATATTGAAAGCTCAGAAACAGTTCCTGCTACTTCTTTAAGTGCTTCAGCTGAATCCTCAGACAAACAATGCTTCAGCCATTCTTCCCCTCTAGGTCCCTGAGCCTTCTCTAAGACACACCACAGTAAGGTCTTCATGGCAGCTTCTTTTAGTGCTCCCAGGTGAACAGCGAAGCGCTGAAGCCAAACGTCCTTATATAACCTACTGGCTCGCACCTAGAAGCTTCCGGAAGTCCACCATAGTTTTCCATTAGAACATATAAAAAGTTAAAAAACATTTCATTAGACGTATTTCGATAAATTTTAAGTAAAAGGGGATAATAAATGGAAAAAAGGAGACAAGAAAAAAGGGAAATGGTGATGAAAGGAGGTCCAGGTTGCCAAGCACAACATTAAACCACATTTATTAACAAGCTCACAAGCGGGCTCAAGCACTCTTAGAAATGAACAGATGTTCTGTTGCTGCTCAACCTAATTTTGCTCATTACATACTGGATTGTATGTAGCTGTTTACATAATTCAAATAGTACTAGTATACAAAACTTCCAGGAACAAATAAACTTTGTGCCAAACATATTTTCTTGCTTTTACAGCCTTTCAGGGTGTTTATGCAGTTTGCCATTTCAGACCTTAGGCCCACTATATATTTACTTACTTCAGCTTGGTAGTGGAAGCACATAAAGGTGGATTCCTCCTTTAACCAGAAGCAATATCATCCATGAATGTTGCTTTGAGCCAACCCCATGACATCAGAAATCATAGAAAGAATTAGGCAATCTTTTCAATTTGAAGCATGTTAAGCAATATGACAAAAAAACCCTCTTTGCCTATTTCTTCCTATAATTTCTCTTTTATATGTATATGTACACACATATAAAAGCATACATATATGCATGAATGTACATACATTAGTGCACATAAAGCAAAACAAACAATATACACATAAAAAGAAAAACTTACCCTAATGATGATCCTTCTCTGCAAAAGTGGCAGGCATTTTCAATTGATAGAACGCAGGGGTGGAAGTCTCCCTTATAAGTCTCCTTATTAAAGGGGGCTTCCAGGTTCAAAATCCTGCTAAAAACAGTTTAAAAAGCCCCCATTGTGTTCAATGGAAGCATTCTTAAAAAGCATAAAATCGCTTGTAGAAGTGCATAAAAACGCATATAAACATGGCAGAAACGTTTACATGCATTTTTAAAACAGCCTAAATCTGAAAAGACATATATATATATATATATATATATATATATATCTTTTCATAATTTAATACTATGTTTATTTGTATTTATATATTTATCATAGATATATATATACAAACAAGAACATGGGTGGATGATCTAGTCCGCTGGCAAAAGTGAAGTTTCTGATCTGAAAATATTAGGTCATTGAAAAATATGCTTATTTCTAAGCTAATATATATCTTTGAAACATTTGAACACATAAAACATTTTTATTTACGGCTAAGTGGAAGATGTGTGCCGTTTGAAAGAACGATTTGTTAGGGAAAGATTGACTTTTAATGCAAGCGTCAGATCATTTTATTTGATAAATGCTAGGAGAATATACCAGCCTATTCTCAACGGCTGAAAATTACTTGATAAATAGGTTAGAGGGGTCTGGTGCCGGATTGCAAATACGCGAGCCAACTTTCGATTTTGTTTAATGAATCAGGCCCTATATGAATGCATTTTTAAATAAACCCAATTATGCTCTGTTAATAACATAAGCTCTATGGGTGGCGTCACTGTAATGGCCCTGTTTTGGATCCTTTAGCCACAAAGGTGAAGCTCAGTTTTTGTGCTGTTTCACATTACCACCTTATCCATTGACTTACCTCCTAGACCCAGTTTTAGCAGATTATTTGCCCACATGCTGAGTTGATATTATTAACCAGCCAATCATGGTATTAGCTCCAAGATATTTGGTAAAAATGCTATTAAAAAACAAGTAAAAGGCTTACCTAAATATAAAATCACATAAGAACATTTTATTTAAACAAATCAAAGCATTACATAACAATAAAATTATGTCAGCATCAGATAAACTATGGTTGATAGATCTCAATGTTACATACCATATATATAGTTTGAAACAATAAATCACCACTCCAAAGGAAAAGTCTCACAAATCGTTTGCACAGTGGAGGGGGAGATTGTTCATTCAACAGATTTTGCACCAATGTAGCAGCTTCCTCAGGAATGAATAGCAGAGATCATATCCAATTAAACAATAGAGTCTGAACAACAGGATGGAAATTGTAGTTCAGGAATGCAATGAAGCCAGATGCACAGGCTCAACAGGACACTAGTGGGCTGTCATAAAATGGGAGTCCTAACCTCCCCAGCGGTAACCCGAGTGTGACTCGGAGTAAAAAAAACAAGCTGAAAGCGGTAACCACACTCAGGGTAGTTAAAAAAGTAAAAAATAAAGGCTTACCTGGTCCCATCAGCGTCCTCCAGCATCTTCCAGGCTCCTGCCATCCTCTGGCCAAGTCCTCTTTGTCGATCTGTCCCCTGGTAAGTGCGCTGACGTTCACCTGGAGTTCTCGGTGACATCGGTGTGTACAGCCGTCGCTAGGTTTTGCATTTAATACTGTATTGAATGCAATACACTGAATTTATATGTCTAAAAGCAGTACATTGTCTTTCATGAAAATTTATTTTACAGTATAATATAAAAGTATGAGTATAATAAAGTTTGAAACACAAAATCCTTTCAAAGTTTATTAAAAAATTTATTATTAAAATTATTTAAAAAAAATAATTTTTTATTTTGACATGATTTTGGGTTTCAAACTTTATTATACTCATACTAATAAATTATATTGTAAAATCAATTTTCATGAAAAACAATGTACCGCTTTTAGATTTATAAATCTGGACAGAAATGAGGTGAAACATCCAAATAGAGTTAAATCCAGGAAAGCCTTTGAAAGTCCTGCTTTCTTTGAACATTTCCTGTTCTTTAAAAATAATTTTTTCATTATTAACTAGCCAGTTATTTCTTCCAAAGACTCAGAAGATAGATCTAAAGCCATTTTTCTTACAAGAAGTACAATACAGCGGTTACAATACAGTCTTATAAGTATATCTATAAGTGTAATAAGACATTGATTTGCTAGGCATTGTCTATAAGATGGCTGACTGAAAACATGAGGAGACAGGGAGTGTCTAACTAAGACTGTATTAACTAGTCACAACTTTGCAGACTTTGCAACAAACTCAGATTTTCCTTTCTCCACCTTTCCCAGAAACAACTGGCAAGATGCTGGAATTTCTTCCAACAAAATTTGTAAAGATTGTGCTCCCTGAGAGCTCCAGGTGGAGTAGGAATTTCTCCCAATTTTTGTGTCAATAAGGCAGCTGGGGTTAAAATGGCAGACGACTATGAAGACTTCAGAATAGATGGGAACCAGGGGCCTTTAGTTGATTGTAGCTGACATTTCAGTAAGAAAGGTGGTTAAGACTTCATGAGTGAGCTTAGCAGAGTTGGTCTCCATAAGCATAGAGTCTAAAATGCGTCTAGCGATCCCAATCATTCTCTCTCATGAGCCGTCCATATGGATGAATGTAGTGGGTTGAACTTCCACTCACAACCGTTTTTCTCCAGATAATCCCCAACCAGCTTTTTGTCTATCTCCAAATCCTTCCAAGCTCCCATGAAATTGGTACCGCAGTCTGACCTCAAGTGTTTTACTGGTCCTCTAATTGTGAGAAATCTTCTCAGGGCATTTAGAAAGCTTGATGAATCCGGGCAGGCTGCTTCACCATTCGCAATCCAAAATCACCTTGATCATTTAATCAACCAAATCCGAGGTGCAGACGTACTCACGCGCAAGTCATCAACAGAAGCAATCTCTGTGACAGATATGTGCAGCCCTGGCAGTTTTTACACTGGCGAGCTTGCATTAAACTCACTGTTCCCCTAAAAATACATTCTTTCTAATGGCACACATATTACCCTTAGCCCTAAAAAAAATGTTTGTGCAGTTCAAATGTTTAAAACATTTATATGTGCTAAGAAATAAGCATACGATGCCTGATCGGAGGAGTCGCCTGGGGGTAAATATTGCGACTCTCCGCAGGCTAAACCTCGACTTTGCCATCAAATTTTCCCAAAAAAGTCACAAGCACACACACGTTCTTGTTTGCTTCTATAGCTATATATATATATATATATATTGTGGGAATTAGCTGGACAAATGGTAGGCAACTAGCAGGACTGGATGCCAAATCAGGTTTTTATTGCAAAAAACAACAACAAAAATTGTCCCAACAGGGTGGCTTAACTTCAGCCAGTTAAAGATCAAAGACATAAACACTTATCTTCAGCAGTCCTGTGTACTATCAAAGTCCATTTCCAACAAAAAGGCAGAAAAATCAACTAGGTGACCTTGTTTGTAGAGTCTTGTCTCTTTCTTTCTTTCTTTCTTTCTTTCTCAGGAACACTGTGTAGAGGAAGGTTCTCAAGCCCCCTCCAGTAGAGTCTCTTTTCCTCTCCAGCTCTCTGGCAGCCATTCTCTTTTTACTCCCTCTGGGAGCTGCACCTGGACTCTTCTCCAGCAGAGGGGAAAACCTGGGATGGCCTGCTAGAGCAGACACACTGAAATCCCTGGAATTTAGAGCAGGCTGACTGCACAGGGGTTTTTTAAGGTACTGAAACGCTTTTTCTGCCTCCTGAGACCACTTGACCATTACTGACTTTTTCCCTTTTGTAAGTTCTGTTAATGGTGCTGCAATGGAAGCAAAGTTTGGGACAAATCTGCGGTAATAGCCAACAGTCCCCAAGAATGCTTTCACTTGTTTTTTGTCACAGGCTGTGGCCAGTTTTGAATTGCCTCGACTTTGTTTACCTGTGGTCTTATTGTGCCCTTACCTACAATATACCCCAGATAGCGAGCCTCCTCCAACCCAATAGCGCACTTCTCAGGGTTAGCAGTAAAGCCCGCTTTCCTGAGAGAATCAAGTCCTGCCTGTACCTTAGCTAGATGTGTTTCCCAGTCTGTGCTAAAAACCACAATATCATTGAAGTATGCTGCTGCGTACCTTTTATGGGGCCTCAAGACCCTATCCATTGATCTCTGGAAAGTGGCAGGTGCCCCTTGTAACCCAAAGGGCATCCTTCTATATTGAAAGTGTCCTTCTGGGGTGGAGAAGGCAGTCTTTTCTTTCGCCTCCTCCAATAGGGGAATCTGCAAGTATCCTTTGGTGAGGTCAAGTGTGGTAATATACCTAACTGGTCCCAACCTTTCAATTAACTCATCTACCCGAGGCATAGGATAGGAATCACATTTAGAGACTTCATTTAATCGGCAGAAGTCATTGCAGAACCGCCAGGTCCCTTATAGCTTAGGCACCAATACAATAGGGCTGGACCAGCCGCTTTTGAACTCCTCAATAACCTGCAGATCTAACATACGCTTTACCTCTTCAGAGCCTGCTTGTCTCCGAGCCTCCGGGATTCTGTATGGTTTAATGTTTATCGTTACCTTGGGGTCAGTGACTATGTCATGCTGAATGACATCTGTAATGACTGGCAGGGCCGTAAAAATATCCCTGTTTGTAAAAACTCCTTGCTTTCTTGTTTTTGGGGTTTGGACAGGGTGTCACCTATTGCAACCTTTTCAATATCTGCATCAAAATTCCTTAGGGGTTTTGTACAGCAGTATGTAGAGGAGTCCAACAATCATTCATTGAAGATGCTCAGGTTGAGTCATCTGACGAAGAGAGTCAGTTCACAGGCAGTTCCTTTCTGCACATATAGGGAAACTGTCTCTTCTGATGATGATGATGATGATGATGTTGTCCTTGATCCGACATGGGGCGAACAAGGAGATCCTCATAGGCAGGAGGAAGAAGAGGAGGAGGAGGAAGAAGAAGAAGAAGAGGAGGATGCTGGAACAGATGATGGTGGATCTCGGACACGACACATAGCGGACGCTGCAAATATCATCACAGACATACGTGCCCAGTATGCATAGTGCACCACCAACCCAGGAAGAGGAGGAGGTGGAAGAGGATGAGGAGGACATTGCAGGCATGGCAGAAGAGGATGAAGGGGCAGAGGAGGATATTGAGGGTACATGGCATCCATCCACCCAATCACAAGGCGGCATGCTCCATGGATGGCAAGACCAGGCGGAGGAGGAGGAGGACGACCCTGTGCTGCTGTTAGACCCACAGGAGTGTGGGTCCAGAATTACCTTAGCTGTGGGTAGTTTGAGCTAAATGACAGCCTTCATGCAGGAGTGCATAGCTAAAGATCCACGCATAAAGCACATAAAAACAAAGACTGATGACTATTGGATTGCTACATTACCGGATCCACGTTACAAGCCTGAGATACAACTCATCTTGCCCCAGGGGACCTAAAATGCAGCACTACCAAGAAGTGCTTGTAAGGGACTTGTGCTCAGCCTTTCCAGCTGGCGGCAGCAGCAGCATTACTGCTGCTGCCTGCCCACTGTCCAGTACCTAGCTCTAGATGCCAGGCTAGACTCAAGCTCAACAGGATTTTCTTTCCCCACTGATTCCGCCAAGCCCCAATTCCTTTCATGTGCTTTCACTCGATAGCAGGCCCTGAGACGGAGTGTGGAAGGCATTAGTAACTGGCATCTAGAGCTGGGTGTAGTGCATCTTTAATGACACCCCGAAGTGTGTAATCTGAAATTTGTGATTGAATGCAGAAGGCCACATCTTCTGCTTCATCCATCAGTACCACGCTTTATCGGACTGAATTTTGGTGTATGTTACCCCGGAACTTTTTAGTGGGACAGCAGTCCCTCTGTTTATGTTGGGGAATGTGATGGGAAACACCGGTATATGTAACGGGAACTGAGAGGTCCTGGATGACCACATTGAGCCATGAAGTTATTGAGCTCAGCAGACGCCCGGAGACTTCTCCACAACAAATATGTGGCCGTCCTCCATTCAAGGGAGACTCCATTCAAAGATCCGACAGCAAGGATCTTGTGAAAATACAGCATAATGATGACTTTTGGACTGAGAAGCAGCTGAAAGGGAAGGGTGACATGTCATTTGCAAACGACACGTTGGGGGATCTCTGGGTGAAATGCACAATGCCATAATTTACCGCCAAGTGCGTCATTACAGAATTGACCACCAATTTGTACGGTTCTATCTCCTGAACCGTGTTTCTGCGGAGTACATAGAGAGCGTGCTGGCCAACTTCCAACATGGACCTCAGTCCGACGTTGTCATCATCAACTTGTGTATATAAGATGTTATCAGGTATCATGAGCAATCACTGCAAATGTACAAAACCAACCTGGACCAACTGTTTATTCGTCTCACCGAAGTGCTGAGCCCCAAATGTCAGGTGATATGCAACACGTCCATGTCTGTTGGATTCAAAGCTGGTGAAATGCTAGAGTACCCAATTCCTAATGTGCGCTGGGACATCATAGAAGGGAATTTCTACAGCGCCACACTGGCAGATTTGCACCAATTGGATGTGATTGACTTGCACTTCCACTTACGCTTCAAGATGCTCTCCAGGGTTAAAGATGCCACCCACTCGAATCAGCTGGCTCATCAAGATTGGAATCTCGTTCATCTATTCATGTCTCCAATAGCTACAGCTTTGACACTGTCCATATAGGTGTTGGCCTCAACCTCTACTGCCGCCCTTGCTCCTTCTCAGGGCCCACAGCTTCCTCCTCATGCTGTAACTGATGCCACCTGCCCAGTACCCAGCTCTGGATGCCAGTTACCAATGCTGTCCACGATCCGTCTTAGGGCCCACCGCCTCCTCCTCCTGCTGTTGCCACCTGTCAGTACGCCATTCATAAATATGGCATTACAGTGATCTAGGTGGCATTGATGATGCATAACACCCAGCTCTAGATGCCAGTTACCAATGCGGTCCCCCCGCTGTCTTAGTGCCCACCGCCTCCTCCTCCTGCTGCTGCCACCTGTCACTTATAACTTATAACAGAGCTGTGTAGCTGGCTAATTTTTGGACTGAAAGACCTCCCTCAGAGGTCTTAAGCCTGCGTATGGCTTGTAACGGAGCGGTGAAACCTGGTGGCTAATTTTTGGACCAGAGGAACCCCCTCATGTCCCTCTCTGCCTCTACTCGGAGACCGTGTAAAATCCGGCATGTTCCCTTGACTGCCCCATAAAATGGCCTTGCCAGCAACAGAAAAAAGACTTCTTATTTTTTCTTTTACTTGTACAGTGTTGTGCAGAGCTGGGGGAGTCTTGACATGTCTTTTTAAATGTATTTATAGGCTGTAGAAGCTCTCCACCATTCCGAAAAAAACCCTGAATTTTTCCCCCATTGACTTTAATGGAGTTCGAATTCGACATTCGATCACCCGAATAATTATGCATTATTCGTCTGAATAGCGGTCGAATTGAATAGTGAGCTATTCGAACAACACTACTGACCACCATAACTCCACAATCGAAATCAGTATGGCCAAAAGAAGAATTGAAGATGGGGACACAACACTGTCATCCTATACCTGCAAGTACCTTTTAGGATAAGATCACCATGTATTAATATGAAAATTGTAGATAGGAAAAAAGGAATTTAGACTTGCTAACATATTAACAATTTTATGTGATTTTAGTTATTAGGTGACAGTGTTCCCTGTTGAGAAGACCAGTCACACCAACCAGCTATGCACAGGATCACTGATCCCCTCACTGGTTCTGCATGGCATACTAGGTAACATTTTTCTAGCAAACTGCCCCCCATGCGTGGGCTTTAAAGGCTGTCTGATCCGCCCATATTAAAATGTGTCAGATCATTGCATTATATTGCATATTATGAAGTATTAAAGAGTTTTACTATACTTTTTAAAAAAGAATATAATGTCTTTAAGCAGTTAAAAATTTGTATTCTTGGTTGCATGCATAACCATTGCAATGGCCTGTAATGTAGCTAGCTTCAGTTGGCAGTGGGCACATTTTAATACATTTAAATTGCCAAGAGATCTTCATAAAAAAGCAACACAGATCAACTGTCAGGGGCCACAACAAACAGCAACTGATGTGTCACATCAAATAGACTAAAGTTAAACATGATTATATTATCAAAGAGGATGTTATAAAGTAAGCTAATAAGCAAACGAATAAAAATAAATAAATATCAGTGAATTTATAAAATGGTAATGTGTAAAGAACACTGCTAATCCCACTCGTGCATTGTAAGGAACAGCACAATGCTCTCAGCTTAACTATCTGAATTTTAATCAATGTTTTGATTTGAAAATGCTCTCACAGGATTTTGCATATATTGACAGGAGACCAGAATTTTTTTAACCTAATTATTGTCAACTTTTGCAGTAATGTAAATTTTCTTTATGTTTTTTTTAGATGGTTATCATTTTTTTTAAGGGTGGCTATTAGGGATGGGTATAGATTTTGGACCACTTTTCAACTCAAACATTCGATTTCAAGGCTGAAACCAAAGCTCTTTTTTACAACTTTTTTTCCCCTATGTTTACAGATTTTCCAATAATTACAGATCACATTTTACTTTTTGTTTGGTCTAATAGGAAAGCTTCTTTTTCCAGTCAACAGACCCTGGAAACTGACCAAGCAGTGGCCCACCCCTTTATATAAATATGTTACCGCAGCTTGAGCTCCCTCAGATTTAAATACACATGTGTTGAACTGATGTGGAGAGAGGCAGAAAAATATACATAGTGAGGGAGACTTTGATGGAGAGAGAGAAGTAGAGGAGACAGATCCATGAATGACCGATAGGTAAACAACCACAATAGAAGTCAATGGAAGAGAGCACAAAGATACCACAAAAAATATTAAAGTACTCCATAAATAACAAACCTAAATTATATATAAAAATAAGTAGTAAAAATAAGTATGCTATCAAATTAGATTTAGGTTTTACAGTTTTTTATTTTCTTACACACATACAAGATGTTTTTAGAATTTTTGCCATTTGTCACTTTGCAGTGATTGTTTCCTCTACAGAGACCCAAAACTTCAAAACAAGTACAAAAGTCACTGTATCATGTTCTTCCAGAGCTTGAAACATTTGCTCCATAAATCTGTATTTGTCTAGCACTAAATTTGAAAAATGTGCTATTTTTCTCAATTATACTGCGTGTACGCTACACAATTTACATTGCATATGCACATTCTAATTCAAATTTAATAAAGAAGAACCTGGGAGCATTGATTTACAAAGCAAACATAGTCAGCAAATGTTTTCCTTTATGCAGCTGTGGATAGATCTATATTCCAATTTAGTAAATAGGCATTAATGTGTTTGTAGTGCGTCAGAGAACTATAGCTTGTAAATTCAACTGTTGGCTAATATTTATATATTAAATAATAAAATAAAACATGTTCTTTAACTTATATTATGTAGGTTTACAGGCTTCTGACCTATGTGACCATTACAACAAATTCAGCACTGAAAGAGCACAGGTGGATGCACTGTAACCCAAGGCTCACAAGATATAAAAGCAAGCATTGGCCCATAGCTGCTCTTCATTACCCTAATAGCTGTTTTTTTCTGAACATAAAGGCTGAGAACAGAATGAATAATATTACCATTTATTATTTGGTAAAGCATCATGAACCTTTCCAGGGAACCTGGAAACAGATACAGTTTTTTGGTCTTCCTTGAACCTTTGTACCTTTAAGCACCACAATGAATTGAAACCATTTATGTAATATTATATGTGATACAAATCATTTGCTGTGATATGAATCAGCTCAAAAACAAAAAAATTAATGATGTCAAATGATGTACAGATGTCAAATTTATGTCGCTCTAAAAAACTTTTGTGATGGCCTGCCAGAAAACAAAATGTCTAATCTATTTCGAAATTTACCTGAGAAATGTATTTCTGTGGGTTAATTGAGGTTTTGTAAATTTTTTTTTAAAATATATATAATGGGGTAACTGGTTCAGTCAGCCACTTCAACCACCCCTTAGCACCATTCTAAAATTAACCATTACACATTTAGTCTGGACTTTTTTGGTGACAGCAGAATTTTAATAACACAAGACTTACTGTAAGTCAAAAAATAATTTGTAGAGAACATTTTCATAAAACACACTGTTTCTAAACTAGGGATAAAAAGGTTTCTGAAGGCCCCACAGAGTATGGAATAAGCTGCCCACCATACATCCGGCCCCCATCTGCATTACAACGCTATGGGGTTTATACCCATACCATACCATACCAGCAGACACAGAAAGCCATCTTACAATTTTTACCTAAAACAACAGAATAGAAAGCAGCTCCATAGCTAAGATAGGTCCCCAATAATACCACAACATGCTTTCAAGCTGTCGCCCACCACAAAAACATGTGGGGTGAAGCCCTACTCTTCTGAGCAACTCCACACTATATTGGCTTTTTAAATCCTGTCCTAAAACCCTAAGGGGGCCACAAAAATTAATCATTTATGTGGATGTCATCCCTATATAAATATTGACAAATGTCTTGTTCCAGGCCTCATTCAATGAGAAACTCACTTGTGCTAACCATATACTAAAAGTTTTATCATTACTATTTGCACAATTTGCTTTTAAACAATACAACTTACATGTTAGGAACTCCGAGAAAATAGATTAAATACAAAGAAATGGAGAGGTGAGAAAAAAATGAGAATCTGACACAAAAAGGAAAAATAATACAACTATGCAGCTCATTTATCCTAGACTGACGAACAAATACAACATTTGTATCAACATAGTCTACCACACACTAAGGACCCTGTTCCCTAGCCTTTGTAGAGCCTACAATATCTTCAAAATGCTAGGCTTAAAAAAAAGCTAAACAAATACTGTTTGGTGTAGCTGCTCCTTATCGATAGACAGATAGAAAGATCTTGTGCTTTCATTGCTAAGAACTTAATTTCTGTTGAAGTCAACTATTTACCAGGGGCAAAGGGAATTCCCAACTTTTAAGCCACATGCTGGATTATAGCCAATATAACTGCACTGATAGGGGAATCAACAAACCCAATGCAGAAAAATCATCCAAAACATGGATATAGAATCAAGTCTTGAAACGTCTTTGATTACACAGTAACTAAGAGTCTCAAATACCATGCAGGAAATTGCAAGTCCCATGAGTAATCAGCAATAGCAATTATTGAACCATCAGAATGACAAAAGAGTAAAGAAAATGTTACATTATACTAATTCACAAAATTGTTTCATTTATACTTTGATTTGTTGCAGTTGTGGTTTTGATATTTTTTTGTTTGGTCGCAACACTGCAAACTAATTTATATCAAGCTCCATATATAATAATTAGCACTTTATAATATGTCATCACACAATAGTATGAATGTCACAAAAAATTGAGACCAAGCATTTGGGATCTGATCCATTCCATTATAGTTTGGCTTTAGGGAAATCCAATATTTGAAAAAAGGATTGTTGGCAAAGATGTTATAATACATGTATCAAGGAATATTTAGTGATTTCACTTGTGTGTGTATGTCAAAATACATTTAAATGTATATAAATACATATGTATTTTCTTTTTTACTATTTTAACTGGACTGGTTTATGGGGGGGGGGGGCTAATCAAGGAAGTTTGCTTGTCCAGTAGTTGATGTGACTTTTAGTAATTTTAGTAATTGTTAGCTTCATCTGATGCGGCAATGTTTTTGTGCCTTGTTTCAAATTACAGTTTCTATTGTTTAGCAATTCTTCAGCAATGTTTTGGCATTGTATCCACAAATAATTAGTACAAATGTATGCATGATTTCCACTACAAACTGCTACTTGACCCCCTTCATTGCCTTTGACCCATTCTCAAAGTCAGATTGTCACATATTTGGTATTTGAATGTATCATGTACATGTTTATTTTATGAATAGTTTGTCATGGTTTGGATTTATTTGCTCCTTTTTAAATCGTCTGACATTTGCTAAATAAGCTGTGGTTTTCCTTTACTATACTTTACTCATGTTGATTTGCTGCCACTGTTCTACACAACTCCTCTGTTCATTTGTAGTATTGTTATAGGTTTGTTCTAGCTCTGCTGCCTGATCCTAGCCCTATTGTATACAAGCACACTTCCACTTCCTGGCCAAACAGGTTGTCAATAAGCTGTCCAGCTGAGTTGCATACTCATTCTAACACACCTGATGGTGATTGAAGGAGGTCCAGGTGACAAGCACAACATTAAACCACATTGATTGACAAGCTTACAGGTAGGGTCAACCACTCTTAAATATTGGATTGTATGCAATATTTAGGTGTTTACCTTATTTAAATAGTATTAGTATAGAAAACTTCAAGGGACAAATTTACTTTGTGCAAAAACATATTTTATTGCTTTGACAGCTTTCCAGGTTGTTTATGCAGTTTGAATGCCAATTTAGACCTTGGCCCACTATATATTCTCTTTTTCACATCAACACGGTTATTTGCATACCCACGCACGTGTGCGCATGTCACTGTAACCCTATATGTTTTCAGAGAACTTCTTAGCCCTTCTGCTTGCAACATTTCATAAGCCTTAACATGTGTTTGTGAAAAACCGGAAAAAAGATATTTAGGTAGTAATCCACAATTTATTTATTCCCCAAAAATTAGTTTTTTGTGTTGTCTCATAACTATTTTTCTTTTTTCCTCCTGGGACCATGTATGGACCACACCTCACCACCACCAGCACCACTGCTGGCACTAGCACCACTACCGGCACCACTGCTAGCACCAGCACCACTGCTGGCACCAACATTGGCACTACCACCCCAGGGCAAAGGTTGCCTAGAGAAGCAGGCCAAGAAACATCAAGGCCCCTCGCCCCTCAACCTGGCAGCTCAGCCAGTTTGAGCTAGCTCAGGGATTCTGCATCCAAGGCAACCAGCTTCACCCCTGAGCAAAATGCAGCCCTCATGGAGTCCTACGTCAATTTTTTTCAGAGAATCCATGGGGTCTTGCACTCCCAGACCTCCCATGCTGAAAGGCAGGGACTTTGGGGGGAAATTGCCAGGATGGTTATTGGAGTGGGCAGTACACAACGGTCCATTACCCAGTGTCAAAAGAGTGACATCTTCAGACACATCAAAAGGGTCCTGGGCACAGAGGCCGTAAGGAGTGGGACATATCCCCAACACCTTGTACAGCGTCTCAGGGAGTATGAAAGATCAGCGCTGCAATTCATTGGGCCAGAAACGGTGGTAGTGGTGGACTACTGGAATGAATCCGATGCTTGGCAACCATATAGGTTCAAACCTTTCACACTAATTACCTAACTACAAATGGCAAATTTTAAACTAGAAGTTTTTTTTTTTTTTTTGGGGGGGGGTTGCAACAGTTTAGTAATTTGAACTTATGCCAAAGTTGTATTGTGTTTTTCCTTAGATTTGTTTAGGTACAAATCTTAGATCAATTTTGTAAGATGAGCTGTTTATTGTTTTGTATTTTTGCATTCTTTTTACTTGCATGAACAATGTATGTATTTCTAATTTTTGACAATAGTACACCATGAGATGCAGCAGTCCCCTCCTGTCCTCCCTGCTCAGAGTGATGAGGATGATGAGGATGCCGCTTCACATGTAGAAGATGTAGAAGTCTTCCTCCTGGTAACATAAACCTTCATGGTACATCTTGTTTGACATCATGCAGCTGTCTATAATCATGTTTAAAACAACAGACATATGCGTAACATTTCAGCTTTCCCACAAGTTGCATTTTACGCATTTGTTTGTCTGGGGGGTATGTTTTTTTGTTATTTTGGGGGGGAACTGATCAATACAAATGATCTTTTATAGTCAAGCTCATTCTATTTCTGTTGTTTTGCTTTTATTTACCAGATCCACATCAACAGGAGGAGGTGGTTGAGCCACTGCAGGGAGGCCTGGAGGAGATTCAAGGTAATTTTGTTTGTGTGTGTGTTCAACCTTCCAAAAGTTAATTAAGAAGCTTTTATCCCTATGTAATTTTCAGTTTTTTTTTCATTTTATTTGTAGATGTTTATAGTGCTGCTTTCCTTTGGGAATGTCTGCCTGGTTATTGAGTTAAATATTTAAAATAGACTCCAATTTCTGTGTGATTCTAAAATGTAGGTTTGCCTTAGCTAAATATTGTGGACTTTGGATAGGTGATTTTGGATAGACTTTGGATAGGCCAAGATTTGTCTACACATTCATTCATTTTGATGTCAAATATCATGTGCCTTTGTAGAACATCGGAGTCCCCTGGTTTGTGGGGTGAGTTGGGGTGATGACCCAGCTGGACCTTTTGTTTTCAGCTCCAAATTCCCAAATGAAATTAGGCTGGGAGGTCCATTAAAATACATTAACCAATCCCAATCTAGGGGGTGTGTGTCAACCAATAGTCATCTTACAGATCACACCAAGTATCCAATCCAAGAGCCCCAATGATACCTCATGGGAATTCACTATATACAAATGGAAACAGGTACCCATTACCTCTTAGCAGGTAGCTATAAGATATTCCTGATTGCAGTCTTGTAGGTATCTATATTAATATTGCATTATTTTGCTCTTTTGTAATTATTATGTACTACTAACCATTATTAGATTATTACTGAGGAATAGCAAGAGGAGGAAGCGGCAGGCCCTGAGACATACTGTGTATGGCTGTGTTACTCCTCCTGCTCTTACTGCTGCCACCTGCCCAGTGCCCAGTACCCAGCTCTAGATGCCAGACTAGACTCAGGCTCAACAGGGTCTTCTTTTCCCGCTGATTCCGCCAAGCCCGTTCCCTTTCATGTGGTTTCGCTACATAGTTGGTACGGATTGGAATCTCGTTGATCCATTCATGTCTCCAATAGCTACAGCTTCGACACTGTCCATATGGGTGATGGCCTCAACCTCTAATGCCATCCTTGCTCCTTCTCAGGGACCAACGCCTCCTCCTCATGCTGTAACTGATGCCACCTGCCCAGTTCCCAACTCTGGATGCCAGTTACCAATGCGGTCCCCACTCCGTCTCAGAGCCTCTTCCTGCTCTTCCTGCTGCACGGCCCAGGCTTGATCAATATGAGGCATCAGGATGCATGTATACTTCCGATGAGCCAGCTGATTTGAGTGGGTGGCATTTTTAACCCTGGAGAGCAGGTCGAAGCATAAGTGGAAGTGCATGTCTATCATATCCAGTTGGTGGAAATCTGCCAGTGTGGCCCTGTCCAAGTTCCCTTCTATGATGTCCCAGCGCACATTAGGAATGTGGTACTCTAGAACTTCACCAGCTTTGAATCCAACAGACATGGACGTGTTTCATATCACCAGACATTTGTGGCTCAGCACCTCGGTGAGCCGAATAAACAGGTGGTCCAGGTTGGTTTTTCAAACTGGCTCCAAAAGGCCGCTGCTTCCTTGTACTCTATTGGTGCAGTCCTGAAAACTACTATACTCAGTTTGAGTGTTTCACCGTTAGATGGATAGATAGATAGATAGATAGATAGATAGATAGATAGATAGATAGATAATGTGTTACATACACGCAGCCAGAGTCACACGCTAATTAAATTCATTTAGGTATAATTTTTTTTTTTTAAACTTTTTTTTCACGAATTTTTGCAGTCGAATCCTGTGTTTTTCGGGTCGGGTCTATCCAAATTCGAACAGCCATATTCGGGACGAATATAAGGACAACCCGAATTTGAACACCCACACTAGTTGTGATACTAGCAAATCTCTGTCAGCAGTGGTAAATGCAGGCATGCCCTGGCCTTATATAGGCCAATGGCTGCTTGTGTGGCATGCAGTGGGAGACAGCCAATCGGCTGCCTGCCACAACAAACATGGAGGAGAGCATCCCTGCTGTTATTGGAGGGCTATAGGCATTATGGGGGAGGTCCCTAGGCATTGTGGGAGGGCCAAATTAGGGGCTTCAAATCCAACAAAATTTGGGTCGGGTTGACCCGAACTCGAGTTGCCATATTCACTAGAACACTAGTTGCTGGTTCCTGTCAGTCAGCTGTCACCTGCCTGGGCGGGCACGGGGTCCGCAACCTGGCTGTAGCTTGCCGCACAACATCCTCACCTCTAGAGGCTCTGGAGAAGACCAAGCTACTGCTTAGACCCTGCGCCCCGTGCACGTCTCCACCCACTGGCTTGGTGACACAGTGGGTTCACCACTTTGCCCTGTAGAGCCGTGACAGAATGCAGCCGTGGGAATCATCCTTTCATTGGGTGCTTAAAGGCGCCTCATAAAAATGCATAAAAATGCATATAAACATGGCAGAAACATTTCAATTTTTGCATTTTTTAAACAGTCTGTGCAGACCCAGCCTAAATATGAAAAGGCATATATATTTAAAAATTTATCATAGATATCTTTACATGTATATATCTTGTATCTTTCAGCTCTAATTCAGTGGGTTGAACAAAAAGATTGCATAAAATTGTGAGGGACTACAGCCTTTTTATTACACAATCACTTAATTTCAGGGGCTCAAACATAATTGGACAAATTAAAAAGCTGAAAATAAAACGTTCATTTCTAATACTTGGTTGAAAACCCTTTGCTGGCAATGACAGCCTGTAGTCTTGAACTCATGGACATCACTAGATGCTGGGTTTCCTCCTTTTTATTGCTCTGCCAGGCCTTTACTGCAGCGGCTTTCAGTTACTGTTTGTTTGTGGGCCTTTCTGTCCCAAGTTTAGTCTTCAACAAGTGAAATGCATGCTCAATTGGGTTCAGATCAGGTGACTGACTTGGTTATTCAATAACATTCCACTTCTTTGCTTTAATAAACTCCTGGGTTGCTTTGGCTGTATGCTTTGGGTCATTGTCCATCTGTAATAGGAACTGCCTCCCAATCAATTTGTCTGCATTTAGCTGGATTTGAGCAGGTGTCTCTAAACACCTCAGAATTAATTCGGCTGCTTCTGTCCTGTGTCACATCATCGATAAACACTAGTGTCCTAGTGCCACTGGCAGCCATGCATGCCCAAGTTATCACACTGCCTCCGCCATGTTTTCAGATGATGTGGTATGCTTTGGATCATGAGCTGTTCCACGCCCTCTCCATACTTTTTTCTTGCCATCATTCTGGTAAAGGTTGATCTTGGTTTCATCTGTCCAAAGAATGTTTTTCCAGAACTGTGCTGGCTTTTTTAGATGTTTTTTAAGCAAAGTCCAATCTAGCCTTTCGATTTTTGAGGCTTATGAGTGGCTTGCACCTTGCAGTGCACCCTCTGTATTTACTTTCATGCATTCTTCTCTTTATGGTAGACTTGGATATCGATACGCCTACCTCCTGGAGAGTGTTGTTTACTTGGTTGGCTGTTGTGAAGGGGTTTCTCTTCGCCATGGAAATGATTTTGTGATCATCCACCACTGTTGTCTTCCATGGACGTCCAGGCCTTTTGGCGTTGCTGAGTTCACCAGTGCTTTGTTTCTTTCCCATGATGTACCAAATTGTAGGTTTTGCCACTCCTATCATTGTAGCAATTTCTCGGATAGTTTTTTTCTGTTTTTGGAGCTTGAGGATGGGTGGTTTCACCTGTATGGAGAGCTCCTTTGACCGCATGTTGTCTGTTCACAGCAAAGTCTTCAACATAGAAGCACCCCCCCAAATGAACTCCAGGGCTTTTATCTGCTTAACCCCCCTAGCGGTAATCCCGGGTTGAAAAAACATGCAAAAAGCGGTAACTCCGAGTCACACTCGGGGTAACTTTGGGAGCCCCCCTTACCTCTGCTCCGTGCTCCAGCGGTGATCAGATGATCCCGCTGTGATGCCGGGGTGCCTCTCCGTCGGGGGCCTGGCCAGGCAGGAAATGTAAAAGCAGATTACTGAGTAATCTGCTTTTAAATGCTGCCCGGGTCCCCGCCACCCCGCTGATCGCATCCGCAGTTAGATGCGATGCATCATGCAGCATTGACGAAAGTCTAATGGCTTACAAGGGGAGGCTCAGCTGGGTGCAGTACATTGCGTCAAAGAGGGCACGATTTGGCGTGAAAATGTATATGCTGTGCGAATCCTCATCTGGCTACATCTGGAATACAGTACTGTACACTGGAAAAGGGACACAGTTCAACCCCAGATACAGCTACTATGGATTGGCAACATCTTAAGTGCTATTCCTCATTGAGCCATTGCTAGGTCAGGGCTATTTTGTCACAACTGACAATTTCTACACCTCTCCTAAGCTTTATGAGTTCCTTCTGCAACACAGAACAGATGCGTATGGAACCGTTAGGGCTAACAGGCGCAACCTGCCATCCCTGTTTGCAAAAGGGAAGCTGAAGACAGGAGAAATTGTTGCCTGGCAGAAAGGCAAGATGATGGCCCTGAGATGGCATGACAAGAAAGATGTGTGCCTGATGAATACTGTCCATGATGCCTCCACTGTTCTGGTACACATAAAAGGTGGGAAAGTGATGAAGCCACAGGTGGTGATTGACTACAACAACGCCATGGGAGGTGTCGACAGAACTGACCAAGCCATAACATTCTACCTAGGGATAAGGAAACAGCAAAGGAAGTACTACAAAAAAAATTTCAGGCCTACATTCTTTACAAAAAAAATTGTCAGAGGCCTGTGACTCATTCAGACTTCATTTTGCAAGTTTCCGAATCCATAGTCAAGAACCAAATACCAGCAGTGACTATGAATAGACCTGGACGTCGTGCTTCCACCATTGTCAACCCAGAATGCCTAACCGGTCATCACTTCTTTGAATACATCCTACCAACCCAGAAAAAGGCAGCACCTACAAGGATGTGTGTGGTTAGATGCTCAAAGACCGATAACAGAGGAAGGAAGAAACACAAAGATACCATGTTCTACAGTCCTGACTGTGATGTTGGGCTTTCTGCAGCACCCTGCTTCAAAATCTACCAGACCCGGAATGTCTACTAAAAATGTAAATATTTTTTTTTCTAAATTCTGCATTTAACTTATATTAATATTTATCAATAATATTGCACCCTTATTTGTAAAATATCAGTGAGAAATTTTTGATAAAATATTTTTTTTGATAAATTACTTTGTTGTGGTCTATTATTTCATTATTTTTATCATTATGATTTATAATATGTATTATATATCATAATTATAATATAATATATAATGATTATAATATAATAAATAAATATAAATATTATACCCGGGAGTTAATCCTAAGAATTACAGGCACACAATATAAACAAAAATTTCTATGCAAAAAAATATGATCACTTTTTGCATCAAAAAACTGACAGGATTAGAACGCTAGGGGGGTTAATTGATAATGACATAACAAAGGAATTGCCCACACCACCCCATGAAATAGCCTTTTAAGTTAATTGTTCAATTACTTTTGAGCCCCTGAAATGAGTGATTGTGTAATAATAAGTCTTTAGTTCCTCATATTTTTATGCAATCTTTTTGTTCAACCCAATGAATTAAAGCTGAAAGTCTGCAGTTCAACTGCATGTTAGTTGTTTCATTTAAAATTAATTGTGGTAATGTACAGAACCAAAACTAGAAAAAAGTTGTCTCTGTCCAAATATTTATGGACCTAACTGTATAGATAGATAGATAGATAAGCAAACAAGAAGCAAGCAAGAACATGGGTGGATGATCTTGTCCGCTGGCAAAAGCGAGGTCTCGCCTGCCAGATTACTAAGGGATTGATCACTACGCAGATCCTTGGATCAGGCATCATAAGCGTTTAGGTATGCCCCTATGTAAACAGCTGAAATCAGTTAACTCTTTCTGAACCTGAAAATATTAGGTCATTTAAAAATATGCCTATTTCTATGCTCATATTTGAAACATTTGAACACATTATACATTTTTATTTAGGGCTAAGTGGACATGTGTGCCATTTGAAAGAATGTTTTGTTAGGGAAAGATTGACTTTTAATGCAAGCTCACTAGTGTCAAGCTGCAGAAAATGTGCACCTCGAAGAGCATGATCATTTCAGTTGATAAATGTCGGGAGAATACGCAAGTGTATTCTCAGCGGCTGAAAATCCATTGATAAATAGGTTTGAGGGGTGCGATGCTGGATCGGTAATACGCGCTCGCGAGCGAATTTACGATTTTGCTTCATGAATCAGACCCAATGTATCAACCAAGCTTTCCAGCACTTATCAAACTTTCCTAAGGAGTGAGAATACCATGTTACTGCATTCTCGTATTGATAATTAGTTAAAACTTTATTAATATTATTATTATTATTATTATTAATAAACAGGATTTATATAGTGCCAAACGTATTACGCAGCGCTGTACATAAAATAGGGGTAGCAAATGACAGACAGTTACAGACAGTGACACAGAAGGAGAAGAGGACCCTGCCCGAAGAGCTTACAATCCAGGCGGTGGGGGAAGTCTCACCCAATAGAAGGGGATGGAATGTAGTGAGTGTTTTAAGAGACAGAAGAAGGCGGGTAGGCAAGTTTGAGTGATTTTGAGTACTCTTAAATAAGCAGAATGTAGGAGCAAGCCGAATACAGTAGGACAATGAAGACCATTCTAGAGAGTCCGGGCTGCTCTAGAAAAGTTGTGGAGCCGTGCTTGGGATGAGGTTATGAGTGAGAAAGTCATTAGTAGGTCATTGGAAGAGCGAAGAGAGCAGCTAGGGCAGTATTTTTCTACCAGGTCAGAAAGGTAGGTTGGACAGGAGCTGTGTAAGGATTTGAAGGCAAAGCACAGGAGCTTAAATTTGATTCTCAGGTGAAATGGAAGCCAATGAAGGCAACTACAAAGAGATGCAGCAGATGAAGAGCGATGAGAAGGATAGATAAGTCTGGCTGCAGCATTCATAATAGATTGTAGAGGAAAGAGTCAGGTTAGTGGAATACCAGAGAGGAGTATATTGCATTAGTCCAGACGAGAGATGATAAGAGCGTGGACAAGGAGTCTGGTGGTCTCTGGGGACAGGTAGGGGCAGATTTTGGTCATGTTGCGCAGGTGAAAATGACAGGACCTGGAAATGTTCTGAATATAGGGGGCAAATGAGAGGGCAGAGTCAAAGGTGACGCTAAGACAACGTGCCTGAGGGGAGGGACGAATGACTGTGTCAGACATCCATGATGAGATGGCTGACAAGCGCCATCGGCACTTGACCAGGACTGAAGGAGACAAGTCAGGGGTCGACAGATAGATTGTCATCAGCATACAGATGGTACTGTAAGCCAAAGGAGGAGATGAGACTACTGAGTGAGGAGGTGTACACAGGGAAGAGAACCGGTCCAGGGACTGACCCTTGGGGAACACCAACAGGGAGGAGAGTTGGAGAGGAGGAAGTACCATTAAAAGAAACTTGAAAGGAGCAGTCAAACAGGTAGGAAACAAACCAAGAAAGAGCAGTGTCACTGATACCATGAGGCGCAAGATTTGGATTAGAAGGGGGTGATCAACAGTGTCAAACACAGAGAAAAGATCATGGAGAAAGAGGAGGGAAAAGTTGCCTCCCAATACTCTGGTCTTAATGACATTTTTTGCTTCAAACCCTTTCTATAGATGTATTTGAGATCTTTCCTTCTACCACACCCTCTCTCTATGAACTACACCAACTTATCTACTAGGTCATGACCCTTATGTATTCGACCATGTATTCTGTATATCCCATATTATCTACATAAATTATGTCGTGTAATTTGGATATAACATATTTTGTATACTTATAAGTTTTATAAGTGAAACATATGTAAAACACTTTTTTCAATAATTCATCCAGCCCCCCCCTCCTTTCAGACCTACGGGGGACAGGAGGATGCCCGCCAAGTCTCGCGGTCTATATCCCACCTCTTTGGTGAATGTGGGACCACCTCTAGGTCCAACTACACCAATACCCCCATTTAGCCACTCTTCTATACAAGACCAGAACCCCTATACAGATCAGGACCCCTGATTATTCCGGGTTACCCTCCCGAGAGCTTAGGAATGAAGTTTGTATCAGTGGGGTGTAAAGTTTATAGGAATATAATTTTAGACTAATAAAACATTTTACAACAATATACCAATTCACTATATGACCTATATGTTTCATCTTCTACTGACATGTTTAATCTACAACAATTTACTTTTAATTAAGTTCTCTAGTGCCTTATATTTTATTCCACAATCTACCTTTTCTTATACAAATCTACCAGCGCTATACGCATATGTTCACGCAAGTGGACATAGCCATGCCATTAATACTCTTCTCGCATAACTACGTCCTACACTTGTGCGAAGTCCTGGGCATGTGCAATAAAAAGCTTTAATTGACACCATATCTACTATGGGTAATATATAGGGCGGAAGTGTCTTAGACACCACCACCTCACCAACATCTTAAAACCAGGCATGCGCAACATATACTCAGCGCATGCGCCCTACTTTACGCATGCGCCATCAGTACCTGTATACGTGAATTGAGACTCATTATCTGTGTATAAATACGCTGAACAAAGTAAAAGAGCTCCCTCTCTGGCAACCACCTGTTAGGAACCTTCATACATAAGTCCTTTTCCCTGGGTGAAGGTAAGACAAGCTATCCCTTATACTTATACATTAGCAAACCCCTACCTGGAGAGGTTTGCTAGTGCTTTTTGACTAGCAAATCCTTTGGACCCCAGAAAGAGTGGATCTAACAATCTACCTATCAAACCACCCTCTACTATAAAAAGTCCCTTACATACTATCCTATATACCGTAAGTTTTTTTTTTTGATCATTAAATCGCTTCTTTGAATGTATCCATCAATACATAATCTAAAACACCCATATCTATTCCTATAGAAAATCCTTTGGGAAGTGAACCAGTGCCTATACATTGGACCACATTGGACCACCTATACACCTACTATTTACTAAGTGAGTTGTCTATATATGACCTTTGTTACTACCTCTTGGAAAAAAACATGCCCACTAACAAATCCCTCCCCCCTCCTTTGTACCCTCCATAGCGACATTATGTTCAAAAAACCTTACTCCTTTTGGAATATGACCTGATCTATCTTTAATACCTAACCAGTAAGTACCTCAACATTTCTTCACACATTTTTCTACTCTGTCAATACCTATCACACTATTATAACAACATGTTCAGTAAACAAACATGATATGATATAATGATTTCCACCAGGGAACTATCCCAACATCCTACTAATGCCAGAGTACCTGACTTTTCACTTATTAAAATGGTTTTCGGCACCTTATCCACTATCAAAATACGAGTAAGTGACACACTGATAATATTATATGTCATAACTGGTACAAAAATATGATATATTAAAAGAATGAACTTTCTGAGACATTATGAAGTGTTTTAATTAAATTTTTGAATGTTCCATTGTTTGATATGTTTAGATGCCTTTGACAATATGTCATGCAGTATGCAATAAATGAATGATATACGTTTGGATGACAGTTTTTAATGCCCTAGAAAAACTTCACTAGATGTTTTGACATGTTTTTTTGATAACTTTAAAATGTGATAGTATATACCCTGTTTCCCCGATTATAAGGCACTGTCTTATATTTTTTGAAATGATAAAATATGCCCTAGGTCTTATTTTCAGGGGGATGTCCTATTTTTCCATGAAGAAGACTACAGTACACATTTATTGTTAAAAAAAAGAAACTTTATTACCTGTATATGGTACAATAACGGTATATGGTAATAACGGTAGTTGTCATCACAAACCAGCAAAGCCAGACAAACTGTGCATCCAATTTCTTGTTACTACGGCGTCATTGTTTCCATGTACCTACGGTACAACAATCTACGGTCTGGTACGGTACATTTACACATTTATTCAATGACAATCAAGTCATCATCTTCTGGAACATCATCATAACAATCCTCACTCTGAATTTCCAGGTCAATTACCGGTACTTCTGACTCCATTTCTTTTAGAATCAGTGGACCAAATCTCTCATGTTTAGCAATAGCACTGTCCTTAAATGAGTACTTCTTATCAAGGTAGCCTGCTCGTAGTGCATGTTCAATGCAACTATCAGTGATTTTCTCCCATGAATTCTTCACCCAAGTCACAACCTCTTGCAGTTTAGGCTTCACAAAGTTTCCGCGCTGATTTCTCTCCATTCTATTTTCAATGTAGTAATTAATTTCTATGTGCAGATTGTCCTTGAATGGTTTGTTTATTGCAATATCAAGAGTCTGGAGATAGGCCGTCATTCCTGCGGGAATCATTACTTGATCTATTTTTCTTTCATGAAGAATTAACTTCATATCTTTAGCACGGTGAGTGCTGGCTGCATCCCAGACTAGTAGACCTCTTTGGCTCCCTCGCATAACAAATGGCAGCAATAAATCGACCCACTTTCTTATAGTTGCTTGTGTGGCCCAGGCTTTTTCAGTTTCAAGAACAAAAATTCCCGAATTCCCAAAATTCAATCTTTTCTTTCTTACCCTTAGAAATGATTAGAGGTGTGATTTTAGTCCCATCCAGACGAATTGCCAAAATACAGGTAACATGTGCACTTTCGTAAGCAGTGGAGGGAACGTACACTGAGGAGGCACTCCGGTGTTCAATTGATGTTTGAGATGATTGGCCCATAAACACGGCAGTTTCATCCATAGCAATCATGTTAGAAAGATTGTATTTAGAGAAATCAATATCATCAATAAAGGACTTGAATGCAAGTGCTCGCTTAATAACTTGAGCATCTTCCAGCCTAAACAATGTTGTTTATCTTCTTAAAGAAAGTTCATTTCGCTGAAGGAAATTATCCAACCAGTGTTGTGATGCTTTGAAGTTTTCGGCTATGTCAAACTGTGGTGCTATTGCAAGGGCAAATTCTTGAATCTAAGCCCTAATCACAACCAAAGCCTTTGCTCTCCTGTCAACAAACCATTCACAGATCAGATCTTCCAGCTCGGGAAATGTTGTTTGCCGACCTGATCCACACTTGGGTTTTTTAGCTTTTCTATTTTCCACTTGTTCAGTGAGTTTACCATACTCTGCTCGCCACTTGCGGACCATTCGGATATTCAAAATCTTTTCTTTGCAGAAAGCAGGAAGAGTTTGGCCCCAAGATTCTTCCACGATTCTCATCTTGCACTCCACCGTGTAGCTTTTCCTTTTTGAGCTCATGCCTACTGTAAGGGTAAAAAAAAGAAATGGCATTGGGGTATCCGGG